>NC_089826.1:4292500-4302500 GCF_035046505.1 Tiliqua scincoides
AAACTTAGTGCTTTGCACCCCCTCTAGCTACGCCACTCATCATGGATTCCTCTCGCCATATCTGACCAGTGTTTGTCCCTATAGTGGCTTAATTTGTCTTCCACTCTCCCTGATGGACTTCCAAGTATTTTGAGAAGTAGCAGTGAACATCTCCTCTGATCTAGTTGGAATCTCTTTATGACTGAGACTGAAGTGCTTGCAAAACAGCTTGAATTCTGGAACTGAGGGGGATAAAAGCCTCTCACTGGCTTCTTCCTAGTTTTGTTTGACAAATCTATTGTGTGTGTGTGTGTGTGTGTGTTTTGGGGGGGAGGGGGGTTGTGCTTGGCTCCCTCTTGGTTCACAAACAAACCACTTCACATACCTGAGGACAAAGCAATGCCAAGAGCAAGTTGAAAAGCAGCAGCTGGTTGGCAGCTCGGAGAGCATTCCAGCGTTTTTTTTTAAGGGAAAGAGGAAGAGGGATTTAAGGGTAGCAGTTGACCAGTCAGCGGGGGATGAAGAAGGCTAACTAGGAAATAATGAGACAGAATAGGAACTTCAGAGTTACAAACCGGTTACTCCAAGAGTTTCTGGAACACAGAGATACAAATGAGTATGAAACACCTGTTGTGATCTTTCAAAAGAAGAACTTTGGGCAAGAACCTGCAACAAGTTTGGGTTTCTGAGGATGGCTCTGGGTCCAAGTCTATTCCTGATCTGCTGCCACAAATAACTGTTCACAACACAGCTGCTTTTCATGAAATTATCAGTGACTGGCAGGTCATATTAATAAGCCTTATTTGGGCTATTTTATCTCCAGGAGTTTGTTCCTCTGCAGGGAACAAAAATAGACTTTTGCGCACAATCAGCTTTGATTGCTCGGATGCCTGAGTCAGTGCAAATCGTCGTCATCCATAGACCCCTTTCATGCAGCTGGTTTGAGCTTCGGCAAGCAATGCACGTTTTTTGGGGACTTCCAGGGATGATGGCGGATGCTTTAGGACAGCATCGCGGAATAGTTGGAATCGGGCGTACCAGTTAAGAGAGAGTGGAAAATTTTTTCAGCACCCTTGCAAAAGCAGAATGAGCAGGCAGGCATCTGCTTTCAAGATGTCTCAAAGTGTCCCTATGAAACAATGACTCTAGGCTGGCATCTGTATTGGAATCATGGAAGATCTGGTGAGGAGGTAAATGTGGTGTCAGCAGTGCGCCCTTTAAGGGTGAGACCTGGGCATCCAGCAGAGTGTGCTGCAAGCTGCAGCCACTTGAAGGCAATAGGGCCCTCAGGGATATAAGGAGCACCTGAGGCAGGAAGGGTTTGTAGGTTGTAGAAGGAGTGCAGATTGGAGGTAGGAGAGGAGACTGACTGACTTGGCTTATTGACTTTGGAATCTGCCCTGGATACTCTGACTGACTTTGTGACTAATGGACTGACTAACGGGCTGCTGGAACAGACTGCTGGAGACACTGGAGTTTGGTGTGTGGCTGCTGTGCCCAAGACCTGCTGCGGACCAAGGGTCTGCTGTAGTGGCGGGAGGCTGCTGGCAAGAGAGAGGACCTCTGGAGGTTGAACAGGCGAGCTACCCTGGAGGTGGGGTCCAGCAGGACTGCAGGGCAGAACCAGGGTCATTTGTTGGGGGAAAGAAGGGGAGCTAATTTGCTTAATGTGGGCATAATTCTCCAGGCAGAGCTTGGCCTGGGAATCTGGCAGAACAGCATCCAGAGGACCAACGGGTGCATTTGAAAGAAAACCTCTGGGTGGCCCCCTATAGGGGGTGCAAAGTACTAAGTTTTACAGGGAGGCTCATCACGGCACGCAAGCAGCCCCTCCCCTTCGAAGCCATTCTGAACGGAGGCACTTTGCTTCCATTTTGCTCCCACCGCCCGGAATGGCTCCAAAGGGGAAGGGGAGGGGCTTCTTGCACGCCATGGTGCAAAGCATTAAGTTCTTCAGGGAGCGTCACCACGGTGTGCAAGTGGCCCTCCCCTTCAGAGCCATCCTGAAAGGGGTGAACAAAACGGAGGCATTTGCCTCTTCTCTGGGTCTTCTCTGCTATTTGCCTCTGTTGTGCTTCCCCTGCCTGGAATGCCTCTGAAGGGGAAGGGGAGCTTTCATGCTGCGGTGAGGCTCCTTGCAGAACTTAGTGCTTTGCACACCCCTCTAGTTACACCACTGTTAACTGGTGGTACCACAAGCAGAGTTTTCCAAAGACACTAGAGGGAATCCAAAGGATCTGAGTTGGAAGAAGTCATTAAGCCTGGAGACGGCATGGCTGCAGAAAGATTTCAAGGAACGGTGCTGTCAGGATGGCACCCATCCAAAATGTTAGGGGACAAGGTTTTAATTGGGTAGGACTGTAAAATGTTTATGTATTGAGATAACAGCTTAGTGAGATTTCTCATGTCCCTGGTTATCTTGGGCAGCTTTATTACGGTTTGCGAGGAGACTTGCAGTTCTTCGTGTCCACCAAGGAATCCAGTTGGGAACAGGCCTGCTTCATTGGGGTGCTTTCTGTTCCTTCATGCTGTCCCTGGCAAAACTGCACATCACAAAGGGAATTCTGGGAAGCTTTTCTAATTCCCAGTCCTGGCTGGGGACGGGGGAGAGTTCTTGAGTCATGCACCCCAGGTCACATCTTGCAGCGCTGAAAAGAATATTTGCAGCTCTTTGGAGGACGGATCGGATGCCAGTGTCATAAACGGAGTTCAAATGTGCTTTAACTCTGAGTTGATAGAAAGCAATATCCTCAGAGCCAAGAGACTAAGCACCGCCTTAAGTGGTGCTCATCTCCGTTTCTAAGCTGAAGAGCTGGCGCCCGTCGCGCGGATTCAAACTGCCAGCCTTGCGGTCCACAGGCTCGTCGGCTCAGCAGTTTAACCTGCTGAGTCACCACATTCCTTTTGCACTAACGTAGCGGTTCTCAAATGTTTTCACACCAGGACCCACTTTTTAAAATGACACTCTACCAGGATCCACCTAACTTTATGAGATTTTTTTTTAAAAAGGTGACGTAGAAAGAAATATTTATTTATTTACTTATTTACTTATTTATTCATTCATTCACAAGTAATATTTTATGTATTTATTTGCAAAAACACCCTCAATCTATTTCTCGTAATGGCCGTCCTAATGAATAGCCTCAAGCCTTGAGGGGCTTAGTTACGTGACTTAGGGCCATATCCTATCCAATTTTCCAGCACTGGTGCAGCTGTGCCAGTAAGGCATGTACTACATCCTGCAGTAGGGGAATAGTCACTGAGGCCTCCTCTAGGTAAGGGAACATTTTTTCCCTTTCCCCAGGGTTGCATTGCAGTTGCCCCGGCACTGGAAAGTTGGATTGGATTGGGCCCCCGGTCTTCGCCTGCCCTCCCCACCTGTCATCGATGGACTTTGAAAAAAACACACCAAAAAAGAGACGCTCAACATTTATCTCCCTTTATTCACACAAGCTTGCAAACTGTGGGAGCTCAGCTATTTACAGGGCAGTCTGATTTTTGAATTGCCCCAGGGTTTGAGGCAATTACCTATCTGATCTTTCCATCACCCGTGTTTTCATTGGAGGCTCTGTGGGACCCGCCAGAAATCGAGTCCCGACCCACCACTTTGGTCCCGACCCACAGTTTGAAAAATGCTACACTAACCAGAAGGACGCGAGATGCTATCATTTCTAAAATGGGTCTTCCACAAATGCTTCTCCCCACACGGTAGGGCACCTTTCAGTACAAACTGTTTTAATAACTAGTATTGTATTTTCACCGTACTACGCCAACTGAGAAGTGGGAAGTATTCCAGCTTAGAGTCTTGGAGAGATAAAACACAAGGCCTTATCGGGTACAAAAGACTTGCTGAAACCCACAATTCACCCTTGCGGCAATTGAAGTTTGGCCTGTCTCTTTTATCACTTCCAAAGACATTGATTCAAAGACACTTTGAAATCCCTTGATTTCAAGTACATCTCAACCTCGGCTCTCCTTCCTGCCGAATGTCAGCAGCCTCAGCTTCAGCTTGGAGTAGTTCCTGGATGTTTCTCCTGAGGAAAGCCCTGTAGTGATTTCCACGTGACTTCCTCGCGCCGTGGCTGCTGTTTTAGAAAACCTCGAACGCACCTTTCGCATCAGCTCCTCTCAAAGGAATGGCTCTGTGGAATCCTTTGTTGCGGCTCCTTTGCCGGGGGCCCGATGCAAACAGCTTAAACACCCTGCCAACCTTTTGCTTTTTCTATATAACTCATTCACACTGACGTGTTGGAGGCAGCTACACTGTAGAAAACAACAACAACAACAACATTGGGATGTGAAGACAATCCAGTGGGGCTCTGAATGTCATTCCAGCTACAGGATCAAATGTCACCAGAATTAGCACTCGGGTTTAAAGACAAGTTTCTCTTGACTTGTCACTGCTGCACAGATTGTCACCCTCTGCCACCTGCTGCACTTTTGAGAACTCTGGAAGGCTTGGAGACATCCTGAGACACAGGAGAACATCCAGGTAGACCAGTGATGTTCATCAGTGATGTTTTACTCTCATGGCACATTGACTTCTATGGTCTTCTCTATGTTTTTTTCCTCTTGTGATATCACTTCTGGGAGACAATTTGTTACTACAGACAGTTGCCCTAGAAACAGTCACAGAACCCAGGGCAGGAGGTCTGGCTCAGTTGGTAGAGCTGCCGTCCTGTATGCCTGAAGATCTGAGGCTGCCAGTTCGAAACAACTGGAAGTACCCGAGAACTGAGGACATGCTGAGATACTGATGAGCTGACCTTTGGTGGCAGAGAGGAGTTGCCCTCAAGTGGAGTGTGGGAGGCGAAGGGCCAGAGAGAGGCCAGACCGGGAAGGAATCCAGCTGGAATGAGGAGTTCTATGAAAGACGAGAACTATTCAATTGTAAAAATCCCTACGGGGCTTTAGAACAGCCTGCCTGTGTAAACCGCCTTGGATTAAAGTCTGAGGAGAAATCTGACGACCAAAGAAAGGCTATATATATATATATATATATATATATATATATATATATATATATATACACACACATACCTGTATAGAATAAATAAATAAACTCAGAAGAGATTTCCTGTGGCACACCTATGAACCTTTTGCAGCACACCAATGTGCCATGGCACACCAGTTGAAAAAAACGGATGTAGCCAGTACTGAGCTTGATGGACCAATGGTCTGGCTTGGTATAAGGCAGCCTGTTTATCTCAGGGCTACAGTTCAAGCAGATTACTACGTTTAAAACACTTGCTCACGTGTCTTCTGTACCTTTGGAAGCTAGGGGTCGTCACCTCCACATCTCATGACTGCAAGTTCCATGAGAATGATGACTGGTAGGAACTGCTCTCTTTTGTCGGTTCCGGATCTCCTGCCCACCAATTTATTTCAGTCTGGACTCTTAAGGACAAGGGAGAAAAACATCTCTTGATCTATTGCCCCCAAACCATGCATGATTTAGAAACCTTTATCATGTCCCTCCTTAATCAACATTTGACAAAAGATGACCCAGTTGCCTTAGCCTTCCTCACTGGGGAGGTGCCTCAGCCCCACATAAATGGGTAATGTAGAGCAGGAGGAAAAAACATGAGAGAACTGAAGTTGATGGCAGGGATTGATCCTGAGACCTGCTCTGTCCAGTTTTCCAATCTGAATGGTATGAAGGGGAGAGAGGGGGCCGCTTGCACATTATGGAGAGGCTCCCTGCAAAACTTAGTACTTTGCACCCCTCTAGCTATGCTACTGCTCCCATCTCCATCTAGAGTCCCATCTTTTCATTTGGGGTGAGGTCTCCTCTCCTCTCTCTCTCTCTCTGCCCACCTCTGCTGCAGAACAAAACAGAAGCCTGCCAGAAAAAAAAACTGAGCTTTTAGAAAAGCCTCAGGGCAAATAAAAGGAAAGGTGGCTCAGATAAATATTCAGCAACAGGAAAAATTTGCATCTTCTTCTTACCAAGAAAGGAGGCAGGTCCACTGTGCTGCAGCCAGGAAAAGGGGTTTGAAGGAATGACCAAGATTTGCAGTATTATTTCGCGATAAGGATTTTGCTATGTGATCCATGCAATTCTGAGGCACCTGGTGGACCGTTGTGAGATACAGGAAGCTGGACTAGACGAGCCGTCTTTGGCTTGACTCTTCTTATGATAGGGTGTTCTTATGACTTCCAGAGAGAGAGGTATTTACTGCCCAGGCCTACATGAGCCCAGGTTGTTACATGAGCCCACCTAGCGCACTGTGCTGCCTCCAGTCCCCCCACACCAGATGTTCATGTGAGGATGTAATGTCCCAAGAGAGTCTATGCACATGAAGTCTGGAATTCAATAATGTGATTGGCTTATATGTTCACAGGCTCCATTTGAATGTTACACTGTCATGAAGATGTTTCAGGAATGTCCTAGGGATATTTCATTTGGGACAGGTGCACCAGGTGAGACATAAAGGAAGATGTGATCCACCTCTAACCCTATGTATGGGACCAGGTAGATCAGTCCCAGTCTTGGTCTTCTCTCCAACAGTAGCCCTCCATGTGTTCCTAGCTCAGAAATAGGGTACACAGGTGGTACCTATTCCATGTTGTTAGTCTGCAGCTCCTAGTACAAAAATGATGCACACTACCTTTCTTGATTGGCTTTCCTTCCAGGGATCCATCTTGGAAACCAACTAACGGCTCAATCCTAGCCATACTTACCTGGGAGTAAGCCCCATTGACTAACTTCTGAGGAGGCATTCATAGGATTGGGCTATAAACCAGTTGCCATTGCTAGATGTAGCAGAAAATTCCATAAGCTAATTGTGGGTTGTATGAATTCATATCCTGATCCATACCTTCCTGTCTCTGGTTAATGATGATTTGCAGGAACACATCACTATAACTGGGCTCAGTTCACATGTTAATTGTGACAATTGTCTGGCAATATTGCCATTATTGGCAATAGTAGGTGAATTTTGCTCTTCCTTTTCATCAACAGACCTCTTTGAATGTGTCCAGTCCCCTTTTAACCTCATCCAAGCTAATGGCCATCATCACATCTTGTGGCAATGAATTCCGCGGGTTAATTGCGCACATCTTGTGACAATGAATTCCACAGATTAATTGCACAGTCCATGAAGAAGTACCTTGTTTTGTCTGTCCTAAATCTCCCACCAGACAGTTTCCTTCCTGGGTTGATCCCCTGACTCTAGTACTGTGAGAGAGGGAGAAAAGCCACCCTTTCCACACTCTTTAGAACGGTGCCATTTAGCACCAGACCTTTTTCTGAAAGGGGTCACCTCTAAAAGTTTAGTACAAGCAGTAAAGCAAAATGCAATTACAATATATTGAGTTTCTTGTCATTTTTTTTTTGTGGCTGGGATGATTTGAGCTGCTTCAGGCTAGTGCAGCTTCTCTTTTTTCCTGGGTTTAATTTGTGGCACAGGAGTTGCCATTCTGGGGTGACAGCCCCATTGACAGCAAGCCACCCCTCATGAAAACAGTTTTTTGAGCTCAAAACAGCATGCGTTGGATATGTGTGGTCAACAGCAACACACAGCAGAGTTCTTCGCATAAGTCCCGTTTATTGCTAACAGCCCGCTGGAAAATCCCATAACATAAAACTTAGATGGGGGAATGTTGGCTGAAGCACAACTTACTCTAGGGCTACCTTTAATTTCTAGCTCTTCTGGCCTTTGGACTGTTCAGGCTTCAGAGGAGACCATACAGGCCCTGCCACTCACACAGGTTTCTGGCTGCCAAACGGAGGCCGTTCCCACAGTTCTCTCACATGGCCTTTCTCATCCTGAGGCCTTCTGGACTTTCCCCTTAAAGCAGCACTACTGAACAGCATGATCCCTTTTGGCAGGATCTCTGTCACTAGAAGTGTTCCTTCCCGGGGCTGTGGCACTTCTCTGGGGGTCAGGCTGGCAGCTTGTTCGCCCATGTGTGGCTGAGCTGATGACTGAACCAATCGATGTATTGTCTTGAATATGCTTCGCTTATTGTGAGTCGCCTGATGCCTGTTTTTAAACCAGAATGAAAAACCATTAAATATAGGCACCAGTGGTGTAGCTAGAGGGGGTGCAAAGCACTAAGTTTTGCAGGCACCTGAATGCGCCGTGCAAGCAGCCCCTCCCCTTTGGAGACTCCATTTTTCTCCTGCTGCCCAGAATGTCTCCGAAGGGGAAGAGCTGCTTACACGGTGCATTCAGGCGCTTGCAAAACTTAGTGCTTTGCACCCCCTCTAGCTACGCCACTGATAGGAACTGCCCTGCGCGTTGGACTGCAGATCGCTTCCTTCAAAGTGGCAACTCTATGACTGGTAAAAGAGGCAAACCACTTCTGGAGACTGAGGTCCACATTTGGCAGTCCTGTGCCAGGTAGTCAGAGAGGCACTTGTGGTTGTGGCAGGAGAACAGGCTCCGCACCAGTGTTCCCTTTTAGCTTCTCATAGGCCAAGTCAGTGTGCTCTGCCTCAGGTGCCTGTGCCCTTTGAAACTGATGCAAGACACATGGAGAAACACGCATAAAACATGCAGTGAAGTGGTCTTCGTGCACATTGCGCAGGTATGCACCGTTGAGGGTTGCAAGCATGGACAGTGGAACCGGTGCACTGTTCAGAAGCATCTAAGATGGCACTCAGGGATCGGGGCCTCTTCATCTTTAGAAGATTAACTTGTTTCTGTTAGCTTACAGTGGACAATCCTTTTCATTTGGCTTCTGCTCGCCCATTGAGAGCTTCTGGTAGCACCTTGTTGGAAATCACAGCCTGAGGCCCAGTTGGCATGTATAAGGGATTGGGACTATGAGGCCCCCACAGATGTGGACAAGGAGGTGCAGGACCCTCCTTGGTTGGCAACCTTCAGTCTCGAAAGACTCTGGTATAAGCCTATAGCACCCGGTATTCCCAGGCGGTCTCCCTTCCAAGTACTAACCAGGCCTGACCCTGCTTAGCTTCCGAGATCATGGTATAAGCCTACAGCACCCGGTATTCCCAGGCGGTCTCCCATCCAAGTACTAACCAGGCCTGACCCTGCTTAGCTTCCGAGATCATGGTATAAGCCTACAGCACCCGGTATTCCCAGGCGGTCTCCCATCCAAGTACTAACCAGGCCTGACCCTGCTTAGCTTCCGAGATCATGGTATAAGCCAACAGCACCAGGTATTCCCAGGCGGTCTCCCATCCAAGTACTAACCAGGCCTGACCCTACTTAGCTTCCGAGATCAGATGAGATCAGGCATGTGCAGGGTAACAGTTGCCTTACCTGTTTCATCAGGCATTTGGACCCTGAACCTCGACTGTTCGAGGTCACCTGCTGCTACAGCATTTCATTTCATTCGTCTCTGATTAGTATTTGATTGCTTTTGTTGTGACCTGTTTTTTGTGCACTCAGTATTTGATTGTCAGCTGCCTTGAGACCACCTTGATGAAAGGTGGGATAAAAATGGAAACACAAATATATGAGTAAGGACTGTGACAGTCTCCTTCTCCCCTCTTCTTTTCCGTAGCTCTTGAACGATGCTGATCTTGGCTTATGAGCCTAAGGGTAGGGTCAGCTTTCCACGTTCACCTCTGACATCGCGTCTTATTCCATGTATTGAGCCCTGACTTTTTTCAGAGCCCCCTGTTTTTCGCAGTACCGCAAAGGTCACGCTCAGACTCAATTGTCAGGCATCAGAAAGTGTCGGCGCTCTCCAAAGCAATTCAAGCCAATGAGGCTGTGAATTGGCTGGGCCGTAGCTGCGCACTGCAAGATTCTATCACAGAAGTTGTGCCCGGACCTTATCTGAGCATGAAAGCAGCATCCCTCCGGACGCCAGCCCCGCGCCAACCAGTTGAAGGCAAGATGCGGAGACGCTGCACCCAGGGAGATGTTGCCAAGATCCGTGTGGAAAAACAGTGCTCCCCGCAAACCTGTGAGCTTTTGATGATTGCTGCACTATAATGTCAACAGTTAGCCAAAGAGCTGATAGGGACCAGCTGGAACGCTCTACATTTAAACTATTTCCACCTTTGCCACCCAATGGGGGCGACTTCAGACATTTGACAGTG
>NC_089826.1:4305000-4340000 GCF_035046505.1 Tiliqua scincoides
ACCTGCCCAGCTTACCTGCTGGGCTTACCTACCTGTGTCCTCCACTCTGCCTGTGCACATGGGAAGGCTTTGGCCTTTTCACTAGAAGGCCAGGAATCTGTGCCGTGGCAACATATATTATGGCATGTTTGTGACAGCATCTGCTGGCTGATCTACCAGCATAAGGCAATATAGGATTGTGCCAACAATCTAGAAACAGCAAGCACTGAAACCACTGGAGATTGATGTGTTCTGGGCACGATCCAGCAAAGGGACAAAGCGATAAGGACCCGAGGCAGCAGGTTTTGAATGGCTTCTAGCTAAGGTGGTTCTGTATTGTCTCCAGGTTCAATGCCTCTGCATCCCAGCGAAAGCCGGGCCAAGGTGGGGGAGATGTCTGCCTTCCTATCCTCCTTGTAGGCTTCCCAGAGGCAGCTGATGGGTCAATGTGGGATACAGAATGCTGGCCTAGATGGGCCCCCCTTTGGATGGAACCAGAGCATGCCATCAGTGCTCTCCATTCCTGATGTGTCCATTCCTTGTGCTGACTTTTAAAATGAGCACATGAGGTTTCTCATGACAGTTTATACGAAACCATCATAAGACGTCAGTTGTCTACTGCGATCAGAATTGGCATTTCTCCTATCCCAGTTTTAAAAAGAAATCTATAGGATGAGGTTTGGATGGAGTCCCTGTTAGACAGAGGCTCCTGCAGTTGGACCACGCTGAAACCGTGGTTAATTCTCCCTTTTGGCATGACCAAAAGCACACTTCTTATTCATAGCAACGGTCAGTGTAACATGATGCTTCCGTGGTAGTGTGACTGAGCAGGAGTTTTAAAAGCTGAATATGCAGATTCCCTGAGAAATTGCCGGACATAAAATATCACGTGTCAGATAGATGGGAAACAGAGTTGTGTCCCCCCCTTTCAGCGACTGGATCTGGACACTCTCCAGGGTGGAATGTTGTAAACAAAGAAAGGTTATGACAGTTTAACGTCCTGCGAGACAAACATAGGATGCGGATTTTGCCCAATGGGCAACAAATATACCACAGTGAAGCGTGTGGGAAGTGCAGGAGGCACTCAGTAACACCATGGGAAAAGATCAGCCACAAACTTGATTGCTCTGAGTGGAAGAATTCTGCAGCATTCAAGAATTGTCAGTACAGATAACTTAGAGAAGAAGGGCCCTGTTGGATCTGTCCAAAGGGGGGGGGGGCATCTAGTCCAGCATTCATTTGTCTTTGAAGTCAGCCCACGTAGTGAGTATTGCTGCAGTCTAATCTGGATGCACCCTGGGTATGGGGCACTTAGGTCTGTCCTTTGTAGATGGGGCTTCGGTTTGTGGACAAGCCAAGGCTGGGCAGCCCTCGGGGTTCACACTCCCACCAGGCTGGGAAAACCACTGGAGAATAAGGGAAGAAAACAGAGATGACCAGTAGCAGACCTGAAGGGGGGGCATGGGGGCAAACACCCCAGGTGCTGCACCTGTGGGTTTTGCAGGGGTGGCACCACCATGCCTGCTGCTCCACCTCTGCTCGCCATGCTGCCTCTGCCTGCCCTCTAGAGCTGTTCTGGGGGCACACGAAGCCCCACATGGGGTTCAAAGCAGCTCTGATGCTTCCAAAGCTGTATTAAGCAGTGCTTCCATTTTACCGGAAGTACTGTTTAAGACCACATCAGAAATCTCAGAAGACTTTCCGAGTCATCCTGAAAGCCGTGTGAGGCTCTGTTGTGCTAGGTAGGCATCTGGGCAGGGAGCGGTGTGATGGAGGGGGCGGCATCATGGGCTGGTACCCTCGGGCGCAACAGGGGTAGATCCATTCCTGGAGTTGACTTCAGAAGAGGCCTGGGTCAATGGCTTCCTCCTCATCCACTTGGCACCCACAACTCCACAGGAAAGAGCCAGTAGCTCCAATCCTGCCCTTCATCTCACCCATTTCTCCCCTGCAATGTGCTTGTGATGATGTATTTTAAATTTTTTATGTGACCCATTTCAGCGTTCTGATCTGAGAGGGCAAGCTGGCTGTTGACTATCGAGAGGATGAAATCATGTCCACGGCCTTCAAGTTCTGAGTAAAAGAAGCCGCCTTCTCCAAAAACCAGCAATATCTCGTTACTCAGTTTTGTTCCAGTAAAATAAACCGTTGTGGTTTTGCAGGCTGGAATGATGGGACGCCAGCCATTTGGCCAATCAGAGGACATGGTCAACCAGTGATGTGAATACTGATTACATGTGCATTGTACACTGATGGCTCAACCCCTGGAGCGCGTGCAATCATAACATGCTATAGTATGTTTCCCTTCCTATTTGTCTATCTAGCCCTGTGCCGATGTTATCGAACTGTGGAGACTGTCTACAGCTTGACAGCAACATGAGTGTGCTTAAGAGCCATGGCGTTGTTGCCAACAGGTTCACAGCTCTCCGCATTTGACTGAAGAGGTAAACATTCTGCCCATGGCACAAATAGTCACATGAGTTGGAATTCTGGAAGGGGGCAGCATAGCTGGATGGAGTTCACAGGATGGAGTTCACAGGATTATGTGGTCTGAGCAAATTCAGATTGCTAAAACCCATTGCTAAGACCCAGATTGCTAAGACCCAATCAGATAGATAAATAACCCCCATAAGGTGAGTTGTTTATAATGGATAAATAACTCAGCTTATGGGGTTATTTATCACTTTGGGGGGAAATAGCTAGGGGTGTGCTCCAGTCACTGAGCCCAAGTTGTGAGTCGAGTAGCGAGTCAGCAACCCCACAACTCAACTTGTGAGTCAATGCACACCCCACATGGCTTGAAGAAATTTCAAACCTTTTGAGTCACGAGTCTGACAGCCCAATCCTACCCACACTTTCCTGGGAGTAAGCCCCAGTCACACTAATGGGACTTACTTCTGAGTAGACATGCATAAGATTGGGCTGTGAGCCACTTCGAGTCACAAGCAAAAAGGCACAGAAAAAAGGAAGGTGGTGGTGGGGTGTGAAAGTAAGCAAGAACACACATGAGAGAGAGAGAGAGAGAGAGAGAGAGAGAGAGAGAGAGAGAGAGAGAGAGAAGAGAAAATTTATTTGTCATTGTACCCGTATACACAAGTACAACAAAATTAGGTGCTTTCGCAAGGTAAAAACAAGACCCACACAAAACGAGAGAGAGAGAGAGAGAGAGAGAGAGAGAGAGAGAGAGAGAGAGAGAGAGAGAGAGAGAGAGAGAGTTGGAATGCAAGTCATTTTGAATCCCAGTTCTTTTTCTGAGTCACTGGCCCTGAGTTACAAGTCAAGTCCGGCTCAGTGATATTCGCAAGCCATCAAAAACAGTGTTTTTGCACAAGTCAATGCAGGTGGAGGACCCATCCCGGGAAATAGTTCAGCACATTTTAGATCCTTTCCAAAAGTGTGCAGGGATTCATCCACCTCTAGGAGTAGCAACATGGGCAGAGTTGCTCAGCGATGTGTTGCTGAGGTTTTATTGCAGCCCCCTCTGTTTAACGTGGTTATTGCTCTCCTGAGTTCTTTGACATTTAATTGTGTTTTAATTTTCTGATGGCAGACCAGCTCCCATTTCCATGAGAAGGGCGGTTTGTAATGAATCACTCCAGCAACGTTCCCCACAGCCCTCTCCTTCTCAGTCGGCAATTTTTGCCTCTGTTTTCCAGTTTTTAAAAATCTGCGCACTGGTCTCAAGCAATGCTCCAGGCTTCACGTGCAAGTTGACCATGGGAAAGAGTCAAGGGTTGTAGTCCTGCTGGAGCACAATAGAGTGTAGGTCTGTTTCTAGCACAGAGAGATGCTGTGACCCATAGGATAGAGCTGTTTTTCAGTCACTCGGGCACAGTGGTGCCGCTAGGGTTTGCATCACCTGGTATTGGAGGCCAGCGCATCACCCCCACGATGGACCTTCTCCCATGCAGTGGGTGGGGCACTGCCCCAGGTGGTAGGTGTGGTGATACATTATCACCCCACCTCACTGGATTTGTGGCTATAACTTTGGATAGAATAGAAATATTCCATCTTGTAAATCTCATAAATCAAACAAATCTCATTTGTTTCATTGCATTCTGCATGAAATTACGCATCAAATGATATAGAACACGGTGATATTATTCAAAAATACCAAGATTTTTAAAATTTAAAATTTTTTTGTGTCACCCCCCTCATGTGTGTCACCGGTGCAGCCTGCACCCCGCGCCCCCCCCAGCAATGCCACTGCTAGGGCTCCTGGCCAGGGTGAAACCCAGGTGAGACATTCTAAGGGTGAGCCTGCAATCTGCTTGGCCATCACTAGGTGGCACCTGCACTCAGGCAGGTCTAACTGAGCCTGCCCTTCTCTGATTTCTCAGCAGCACCTGTTGCACAGCAGTCGGGGTGGCATGTTGGATGTACAGCCAGTTGGCCCAGCTGTGTGTCTCTCTCCAAAAACCATGCAAGGAGTGTGGCAAGAAGGCAGAGAAACTGTTTCAACCCAGCAAGAAGCAGATCAATACAGCTCCCATCTGCACTGGGCTGGAGGGAAGTGGCGGCAGATGTGGAGTAAAGGGCACCCCCCCCATCCATGATCCTCTCATCCCTGCCATGTCCTGCTGGTGCCCAGCTGCATCAGGTCACCTCATGGCTGGGCCAGCGGTGCCAACGAAGGATGCTTCAAGTTATTGCTTGATTACTTTCAAGTAAGTGAACACCGGAAGTCAAGCCTTCCAAACCAAGTGGGACTTCATCCTCTAATTGGAAACACGACGTGAACAAGGTCATGCCTTTGAGCATGTGCAGAGTATATTTCATGTGACCTTTCAGGATGATTAATTTAATAAATCATTGCAATGGCTTGTGGTGAGTGACAAGAATGTATTCTGGACAGAGACCCATCCCTGAGGGTCTGCCTAGTTCATCATTCTGTCTCGCACAGAGGGTCTCCTGGGAAGTCCACCAACAGGGCACAAAGATAGCAGCCTACTCACCCAGGTGCTGCTGCACTCAGAGGTATCCCATCTTCTTTTTAAATTGGTAGAAGTGCCTGTAATTAGTCTGTGGAACTCCTCGGGGAACTCCTTGCCACAAGAAGTAGTGATGGCATCTTGCCTAGGTGCCTTTAAGAGGGAATTGGACAAATTTCTGGAGGAAAAATTCATCAAGGGTTACAAGTCATGGTAGGTATGTGCAAGCTCCAGATTTTAGAGGTAGGCTACCTTAGAGTGTCAGATGCAGGGGAGGGCACCAGGACACAGGTTGTGTCTTGTTGTCTTGTGTGTTCCCTGAAGCATTTTGTGAGACACAGGAACCTCGACTAGATGGGCCTTTAGCCTGATCCAGTGGGGCTGTTCTTATGTTAACATTTGCCACTACAGCACTGAGCGAGACCAATCTTAGCATCGTAATTCTCCCCATTCCCTTACATTAGCTACTTAAAGGGCATTTTTGCTCTGCCTCCGAGGCTGGGCAAGACCTTACAAAGAAGAAATAAGGGATGCTATCAGTATATTCTATTTATTGTGCATTCTGAGCCAACCCCCTGACAAATAGAAGGACACCAAAATGCAGCACTCTGCGGTTTAACTAGAATTTTAATGTCTCCTCGCGCACAAGACTGTATTTTTTATGCATCCCAGTGAATACATTAAATCCTTTCTATTTGGAGAAGGCACAGAGAAGCTGTTTGTCAACCCTCCCCCCCCCACCCCAGGCTTTATAATAAGGATCAGATCAGCCTCATGGCTATTCCACCTGCTTGACTGAATTCTGTGGATTTATTTCATGTTTAGTCCTATCTAAACAGGCTTTCAATTTAGCTCCCAGTGTTTTACATTAAGCTTTGCTCTCTCCCCCCCTTCACCCCATCCTCTTCACGTCTACATTTTCTGAAATGTGTGAACAATTTTCTCTTCCATTCCTTTTCAAATGGACTGTCAGGCGAGTGCGAGGAAGCCAGGCTCCTTAAAGAGAGCAGAAAGGCAGTCTGTTTTCGAAAAAGAGCCACGCAGATCCAGAGGAGAATATACATAACCCATCCCTGACTTTTCTTTCTTATGCCCTTCTAAAACTCAGAGGCTGCCAGTTTCCATGGAGGTCAGCAACTATGGAGACAAATGACGCTCATTTTTGACCCCCCACAACTGTCAGTTGTTTCTTTTGACCAGAGTGAACATATTACTTCTAAAACGGAAAATGCACCACAAATTATCATAACTAAGATTGCACAAAAAAGTTGCTAGCAGAGAACTTGCAGCTAGGAACATAAGAAGAACCTCACTGGATCTGCCATAGGCCCATCTTATCCAGCTTCCTGTATCTCACAGAGGCCCACCATCACAGTGGCCCATCACTGAATTTAGTGAACTCAGGGCCCAATCCTATTCAACTTTCCAACACCGGTGCAACCACAATGCAGCCCCAGGTTAAGGTGACAAATGTTCCCATACCTGTGATTCACCTCCAACACAGGAAGCAGTGCATTCCCCATTGGCACAGCAGCACCGGCACTGGAAAACTGGATAGGATTGGACCCTTAGTTAGTTCACTAAGGGCGCAATCCTAACTCCTTATGTCAGTGCTTTCCAGCACTGAATAAAGGCAATGCAGCTCCGAGGTAAGGGAACAAACATTCCCTTACTTTGAGGAGGCCTCCGTGAGTGACACCCAACTGCAGGCTGCAGCACACGTTCCATTGGCACCACTAAGCCAGTGCTGGAAAGCACCGACATAAGGGGTTAGGATTGCACCCTAACTTAGTGAACTTAGCTAAATTTAGTGAACTTTTTCAGGCGGATGTTATCTTCCTTCTGTTGCATTTCAGGACCGGGATGGTGAATTTTGAGGTTGGGCTTCATCGGCACCCCCTCCTATTCTCCTGTCAGTTCAGTTTCCCCATAAAGTCCCGAGATGACACAATTTAGCATAATTCCAAGAAGCATTTTGGGGAAACTGAGTTGGTGGCCACCAGCCAGGACAAGCACTGGAGAGTTTTGTACCCTCCCCATCCAAATTAACCCCTGCATCTCCAAATATCCTAAATCAGTAGTTCCCAAAGTGTGGGTCAAGGGCCCACCAGTGAGACAAGACCCAATTTTTGGTGACTTGAAAAACTAACAGGGTAGATTAGGTCATGTGCCTCAAGAGTTAAACAACCTGCTACTTGCAGGGAGCACTGCAGCCCAATCACCATGATGGCTCTAGAGCAGGGGTGCCCAAACCCCGGCCTGGGGCCACTTGCAGCCCTCGAAGCCTCTCAATGCGGCCCTCAGGGAGCCCCCAGTCTCCAATGAACCTCTGGCCCTCCAGAGATTTGTTGGAGTCCACACTGGCCTGAAGCAACTGCTCTGAGCATGAGGGCGACTGTTTGACCTCTCGGTGAGCTGTGGGATGAGGGCTCCCACCACTGCTTGCTGTTTCACGTCTGTGATGCAGTAGCAGCAGCAAACAAAAGGCCAGCTTTGCTTTGTGCCAGGCCTTTTATAGGCCTTGAGCTATTGCAAGACCTTCATTCATTCATATAAGTTCATCTTTAATATATTAGTTTATGCAAATGTATGTAAATTTATTCAAATTTTAAATGTAAATTAATTCTTCTTTTTCCCTGGCCCCCGACACAGTGTCAGAGAGACGATGTGGCCCTCCTGCCAAAAACCTTGGACACCCCTGCCCTAGAGGCTTGAGCTGTTGGTAAAGTGAATTTTTTTTAGGTGGGTCCCGATTCTAAAAAGTTTGAGAACAACTGTCCTAAATGCATTTGAGTACATCAGCAAAAATGGGGGGGGGGGGGGCTTTTCACTTTAGTTCAGATTGAGAGCATTCTTGTCTTCCTTGCAGAAAAGTTTAGATGATATAAACGTAGCGTCAACACCATTGATGTGGCTTAACATTCTCTGATTTCTCAATTTGCACCCCCAACTCCACTGTGAAGCCATTCCAGTTGGTGGGACCAATCTATACATACTGCCCCTCCCTTTAGCTGACAGTGTATGTCACCTTCCCCAAACGCCACTAGGCTTCTCATTCAAATACAACATGCACAGAGAGATTCCCAGCTATAAATGGCAACGTTCAGAAACCGGTTGGAGAACATTTTAATAATCCAAGACACCCTAGTGCAGACCCCGAGAGTCAGGATACTTCAGCAGAAGAACTTCAAAGGTAGATTGGAGTTCAAAAAAGCGGAACCAGAATTTTTAAAGCAAATTGAGTTTGCTGGTTTCTGGCTTGAATAAGGATGAATCTTTTATTATTATTATTATTATTATTATTATTATTATTATTATTATTATTATCTTATAGTGTAAATTAACAGCATTATGAGATTGTTATCACTAATGACACAGGCTTACAAAATTGAGGGTCAGAAAAGTTTTCCCCAAACTTTACGGTGGTTTGATATGAATTTGGGGTGCCGATTCCAAAAATGGCATCCGTTTTGCCCTATCTAGTTTTGGAGATATAGTGTAGCCTCATTAGTGAATGGTTCAAGCAGCTTCCTTATGAGGAAGCCATGAGGTGTAGGGCAAAACGGATGCCATTTTTGGAATCGGCACCCCAAATATACCCAGGATTGGTGTAATGTTTAAGGAAGCAAAATGTGTGTTGGCCTGTGTTACTGCAATCAAGAATTATCACCATGTTGATCTTGTATACTTTAAAGCTCATCCCTGTGATCATCTTGCTATCCCTGCTATGTGATACGTCTGTTTTTTTTTAAAGTGTATACATGCTGTGTGTTTATACATGCACACCTATTGAGGATTATAGTTCACGCATCTCATGAAGTCAGTGGTTCATGCTACATAAATTTGTTAGTCTGTAGGGTACCTCGAGCCTTTGGCTGCTATAGACTCACATCACTGATTGCTCCTCGGAAAGTGCCTTCAGAGAAGCATCTTTGAGTTGGCCTCAAGGTTTTCCACCAACAGGCAATTTTTTTAAAGATAATCTCCAATCCGCTGATTTGAAAAAAAGAAAAAAAATGCTGTTGTTGGAACAGCTGTGACATTTGAGAATTATCAAAGAGCTGGGCTGAGTCATGCCTGGTCAAAACTTTGCCATAAAGGAGGAAGAGGTGTGTATTCCAAGAACTTAATTGCATACAAAGACTAGGACTTTATGACTAGCATTTTAGCATTGCCTCTGAGGGCATGTAAGTGCCCCTGCCTAGAAAAGAAAACTGCCCATATTTAATGATGTTTCAAACAGTGACGTAGCTAGAAGGGGGGCACAAAGAACTAAGGGCACAATCCTAACCAGGTCTACTCAGAAGTCAGTCCTATTTTGTTCAATGCTGCTTACTCAGGAAAGTGTGGTTAGGATTGCAGCCTAAGTTTTGCAGGGAGCCTTGCAGCAGGGTGCAAGCGACCTCTCTCCGTTCCCTATGGAGCCATTTGGGTCAGTGGGACCAAAACATCACCTCCGTTTTGCTCCCATTGCCCAGAATGGGTCAGAATGGGACAGGGAGGGGCTGCTTGCACACCACGGAGAGGCTCCCTGCAAAACTTAGTGCTTTGCACCCCCTCTAGCTACGCCACTTATTTCTCATCTGTTAGTTTGTTTCCACACATTACTGCCTTGCACATTAACACTGCCATATCCTGGACACTTCTCTGGAAAGATGTTTTTTGCACTTTTTCGGTGCTATAGATATGCACATTGACTGTTACCCACAGTTGGCTGGATTGCACCTCATGTTCCCCATAGACAAGTGCGAGCAGCTCTCTCCACAGTCCTAAGGCAGACTTGAATTGTCGCACGTGCATCGCATGCGCAAACAGCTTGCTTGTGAATCCGGGCACAGCTTCTCCCCACAGGTCTCATAATCATATTCACAAAACCTGCTGCTCGTTCAGCAAGTATGTGGCGTTTTGCATGAGCAGTGGACTGTCATGGCCCTTTGCAGTATTGCTGATTGTCATTCATGTCTTACGTTGTCCAGGATCACGCAGGAGGCTATGAACGCACAACACTCCATGGCAAAGTTCTTCCCTGCAAAGCTCAATGAAATGGATGAGCACAAGTGTCTTTTCGGGTGTCCTGAGACATAAGAGCAGCCCCACTGGATCAGGCCAAAGACCCATCTAGTCCACCTTCCTGTATCTCACAGTGGCCCACTAGATGCCTCAGGGAGCACACAAGACAACAAGAGACCTGCATCCTGGTGCCCTCCCTCGCATCTGGCATTCTGGGGTAGACTACGTCTAAAAAAGGAGGTTTCACATACCCATCATGGCTTGTAGCCTGTGTTGGACTTTTCCTCCAGAGATCTGTCCAATCCCCTTTTAAAGGCATCTAGGCCAGATGCCATCACCACATCCTGTGGCAAGGAGACTAATGACATGCTGGGTGAAAAAAAATATTTTCTTTGTCTTTTCTAACTCTCCCAACCCTCAATTTTAGTGGATGTCCCCTGGTTCTGGTGTTGTATGAGAGGGAAAAGAAAATCCCTCTGTTGACTCTATCCATCACCTGAAGAATTTTGTACCTATCAATCCTGTCCCCCCAAGGCACCTTTTTTCCAGACTGATGAGCCCCAAATGCTGTAGCCTTTCCTCATAAGAAAGGTGCCCCCGCCCAGTAATCATTTTGGTTGCTCTCTGCTTCACCTGTTCCATTTCCATTATACCTTTGTTGAGAAGTGGCAACCAGGATGCAATACTCCAGGAGCGGATTTACCATCTGGAGCTAACCTCTGCATTAGAACTAAGAACAAGGTACTTGTAGGGGTGGAGGGGCTCAATCATCAGTTTTGGTCTTTTCCATGGTGGCCAATAGGATGTGGAACTGCCTGCCATAGAAAATAAGTCAGGCTCTTACAGCACAGTCCTGGGCATGCCTACTCAAAAGTAAGTCCCATTGTGGTCAGAGGAGTTTACTCTCAGGAAAAATGTGTATAGGATTGCAGCCCCGGTTTACCTGAATTTCAGCACCTTCAACATGTTGGTTTGGGCAGGCTTTCAATCAGTGTTTCTTAAGTTTGCTTAATCGCTGGCTCTGTGGGGTTTTTTGTGTGTTTGTTTTTCTTCTTCCTTTGGCACTGTTTTATTTTATTTTATTTTTTTAATTGCACTTTGATATATCTGTTGTTTAATACATTCTGTACGCTGCCTTGAGATTCCAGAGGTGTGGGTTGGAGACGAGTTGCTAAGTTGGGGAAAACCTCAGCGGATTAACTCTTAACCTCTCAAGCAGTAAATATTGTTGCTCATTTTTACAAGCTCATTTGCTTTCTTGTTTGCTGTTTTGGCTACAACACAGCTGTGCCTTGGAAGGCCTTGCAATGTAAAATCAGACATGGTTGTGCTATTAGATCTTCCGAAACACTACGAACAAACCACAAGAACTGTAACACATAATGTCCCGGGACAGGTGTGCATCCCTTGTGTTGCTATGGCACCCTCATCAACATATATTTTTCCTCCATGATTCTCCAAGATCATGACTCTCCGTGATCTTCTGCATAATGGCCCACGCGTTACTGTTACTACAAATTCGTTACTGTGAATTTGCCACCCAAATTCGAGAGTTTTTCTTTTCATTCCTCACAGACTGATCAGTGGCATAGCTAGAGGGGGTGCAAAGCACTAAGTTTTTTAGGGAGCCTCACTACAGCGTGCAGGGGGCCCCTCCCCTTTGGAGCCATTCCAGGTGGGGGGGGAGCAAAATGGTGGCATACGCCTGGCTCCGAAGGGGGTGGGGAGGTGCTGCTTGCACACTGTGGTGAGGCTCCCTAAAAAACTTAGTGCTTTGCACCCCCTCTAGCTACGCTGCTGCCTCTGAGGTCACTAGTCTCCGCCCTCATGAAATCTCAGGTTTTGTTTGCATCTGAACTGGCAACCAACCCTACTGGCAGTAGCCAATATGACATCAGGGGGTAGCTGGAGGGTGACACGGGGTGCCAATGCAGGGCTCTGCTTAAGGGTCCTCGCCACCTAGCGCTCACAGTACCATCACACATAAGCACACCAAATGGCATTAGAGTGTAATTCACAAAGCATGAGACAAACCAAGAGACCAATTTTTAATGCAGGCATTCCGATTACTGCACTCAGCTGGACATTTATAAACAGAAGAGAAACCTAAAGTCTTTCCTTTGACTCTTTCACTTCAATGGGAAAATGGGGAGTTTGCTGGACCAGATGCTGGTGACCTACAGCGCCACCTTCACTAAGCTTCTCAGAAGCCGGAAGGGACCGCTTTGCATGAACGAGGACACCCGCAAAATGACTCCCTTTGTAGACAGGCAGACGGATGGAAGATTCCCTGACATTTCAGTCCCAATGAATAATTGAGCGCACTGCGGTGAGAACTCAGGGGTTGCTTGACCTCCTGTATTTAGAGGAGCTAGGAGGAGAATAACAAGCCCAGAAGACAAAACATGCCGGGGACGGCTGACGGAAGTCAGGCCTGGACAAAACGAGTGGGGGAGACTGCGTTGCCTGGATCCCATACAAAAGGGCTTCCTGGCCAACTTTTTTTCCTCTCTAAACAGTGCCTGAGTGCCCAGGACTGTGTTGCAAACTGCTATCAAAACTCTATTTTGTGTTCAACAGGAACACAAACATGCGCCAACATTCTACGGAGTTATTTGGGCTGGTAGTATATTTAGGCAGGCTACTAGCCTAGTTCTCACTAAGGGAGTAAAGATGGGATGGATCAAACCACTGAGAACAGCTGGGCAGGGGTGCAGCAAACCCCCTCCCCTTTGGAGCCAGGTGTTCTGCCTGTGTTTTGCTCCCCCCACCCGGAATGGCTTCAAAGGAGAGGAGAAGGGGCAGCTTGCGTGGCGCGGTAAGGTCCCTGCAAAACTTAGTTCTTTGCACCCCCTCTAGCTATGCCACTGCTACTGGGGAAACTGCTTGTGATTAAAACATTCTTCCTTACATAACAAAATTATCTGTTTGAAGCACCTGGTGAAAAATTAACCTGAATTTTAATCTGGTCTTGCTGGAGTAGCATCCCGTGAGGATAGTATGGGATCTCATGAGAATCATGTGAGACAGTGTAAAAATAGTGCAAGAGGGCACCAGGATGCAGGTCTCTTGTTGTCTTGTGTGCTCCCTGGGGCATTTGGCGGGCCACTGTGAGATACAGGAAGCTGGACTTGATGGGCCTTTGGCCTGATACAGCAGGGGTTATGTTCTTAAGATCTCATGCTATTCTTAAGAGATAAGAACATAAGAACGGCCCCACTGGATCAGGCCATAGGCCCATCTAGTCCAGTTTCCTGTATCTCACAGTGGCCCACCAAATGCCCCAGGGAGCACACCAGATAACAAGAGACCTGCATCCTGGTGCCCTCCCTTGCATTGGCATTCTGACATAGCCCATTTCTAAAATCAGGAGGTAGCACATACACATCATAGCTTGTAACCCGTAATGGGTTTTTCCTCCAGAAACTTGTCTAATCCCCTTTTAAAAGGCATCCAGGCCAGATGCAGTCACCACATCCTGCGGCAAGGAGTTCCACAGACCAACCACATGCTGAGTAAAGAAATATTTTCATTTGTCTGTCCTAACCCTCCTAACACTCAATTTTAGTGGAAGTCCCCTGGTTCTGGTGTTATGTGAGAGTGTAAAGAGCTTCTCTCTATCCACTTTATCCTTCCCATGCATAATTTTGTATGTCTCAGTCATGTCACCCCTCAGGCGTCTCTTTTCTAGGTTGAAGAGGCCCAAACGCCGTAGCCTTTCCTTATAAGGAAAGTGCCCTAGCCCAGTAATCATCTTAGTCGCTTTCTTTTGCACCTTTTCCATTTCCACTATGTCCTTTTTGAGATGTGGCGACCAGAACTGGACACAATACTCCAGGTGTGGCCTTACTATCGATTTGTACAACGGCATTATATTAGCCGCTTTGTTCTCAATACCTCTTCTAATGATCCCAAGCATAGAATTGGCCTTCTTCACTGCTGCCGCACATTGGGCCGACACTTTCATCGACTTGTCCACCACCACCCCAAGATCTCTCTCCTGATCTGTCACAGACAGCTCAGAACCCATCAGGCTATATGTGAAGTTTTGATTTTTTGCCTCAATGTGCATGACTTTACACTTACTGACATTGAAGCGCATCTGCCACTTTGCTGCCCATTTTGCCAGTTTGGAAAGATCCTTCTGGAGCTCCTCACAATCACGTCTGGTCTTCACCACTCGAAAAAGTTTGGTGTGGTCTGCAAACTTTGCCACCTCACTGCTCACCCCTGTCTCCAGGTCATCTGGAGAGTCATCTCCAGAGTGAGATCTCACACTATTTTTGCAAGCTTGTGCTATTCTCATGAGCTCTTGTGCAATTCTTGTGAGATCTCACTCTAATAGTGCGAGATTTCTTGCAATGTCAGCCTGGCAAGTCAGGAAGAAGAGGTTGCACGGTGCCACGTGAGTGTGCCATGATGCCCTGGGGAACTGTGGCATACACTTTGCAACCTTCTGCCTTAGGGAATGCAGTCCCAAGTTGGGGTGCACTGCAGAGAAGGTTCAAACCTTGACCTCAGGCTGCCTTACCGCAGCAGGAGAGGGCATCTCAAGGAGGGTAGGTTTGTATGAGGGCAGGTAGTTCAGAGATATCCTATCAATCCTTTTGTGGCTTGGGTTCAAAGTACCCCCAGCACTTCAAAGTGGGCCCAGAAATACCTGAGGAGCCAACGGCTGCTCTCAAACTCTGGCAAGGTGTGTTCCAAATGACTTCTGTCCATCAGCAGCCCAGCTGCTGTCATTTGCACCAGCTGGAGATTCTGAGAGTCCTTCCAAGGACTCTGCAGTAGTCAAGTCTGGATGATTCCAGGGCATGGATGGATGACAGCGGTCAGGCGGCTTCTGTCCAGGAGGGACCACAGTTGACCTAGGTGGTGAAAAATGACTCGTGCCACAGAGTCTTTGCTCCCGAGCAAGCAAAGTAAGGGCTGGCTCTTGGAGGTCTCCCACACTGCAAGCCTGGTCCTCATGGGAGGGCTGCTGCAATGGAATTTGTTCCCTGGAAAAGAATGCCTGGCTTCTGGCTGCGGAGGACAAAGCAGGAGGTGGTTTGTGTCAAGAGCACAGCTGTGAGCTCTCTCCAGACTCTGCTTGCACCCTCACGTTCCAGCTGTCAGAGGCAGCCACCGACCCGATGGAAGCGGCTCTTGGCTGGACGCTTTTAATTGTTTTCCCAAGAGAGTTTCCCCTCCCCGTCGATGGCAGTCAGCTCATCCCAAGAACTCCCAAGAGAGATTAACTGGCTAGGAAACAACTGGCAGGCTGATGAGCTGTTGTTCCGGTGGTGTGTGGGAACAGCTCGCAGAGGAGAACCACTGGGCCATTTTCCTTTGGGAGCAAGCGAAGGAGTAAATGAAGGAAGTAGAATTTGGGGACGGGGGGCGGGCAATGCCCATTGGTATAGATAGGGAACGTTCACTAAAATTGAGTGTTGGGAGAGTTAGAACACACAAAAGAAAATATTTCTTTACTCAGAGTGTAGTAGGTCTGTGGAACTCCTTGCAACAGGATATGGTGACGGCATCTGGCCTAGATGCCTTTAAAAGGGGATTGGACAAATTTCTGGAGGAAAAATCTGTCACGGGTTACAAGCCATGATGCGTATGTGCTACCTCCTGATTTTAGAAATGGGCTATGCCAGAATGCCAATGCAAGGGAGGGCACCAGGATGAGGTCTCTTGTTATCTGGTGTGCTCCCTGGGGCATTTGGTGGGCCGCTGTGAGATACAGGAAGCTGGACTAGATGGGCCTATGCCTGATGCAGCAGGGCTGTTCTTATGTTCTTAAACTACAATTCCCAGGAGGCCTTGCAGGTCTCTTGTTATCTGGTGTGCTCCCTGGGGCATTTGGTGGGCCGCTATGAGATACAGGAAGCTGGACTAGATGGGACTCTGGCCTGATCCAGTGGGGCTGTTCTTATGTTCATGTCAGATGCAAGGTAGGGCACCAGGATGCAGGTCTCTTGTTATCTGGTGTGCTCCCTGGGGCATTTGGTGGGCCGCTGTGAGATACAGGAAGCTGGACTAGATGGGTCTATGCCTGATGCAGCGGGCCTGTTCTTATGTTCTTAAACTACAATTCCCAGGAGGCCTTGCAGGTCTCTTGTTATCTGGTGTGCTCCCTGGGGCATTTGGTGGGCCGCTGTGAGATACAGGAAGCTGGACTAGATGGGCCTTGGGCCTGATCCAGTGGGGCTGTTCTTATGTTCTTCCCTGGGGGCCAGGGTGGATGCTTCAAAGAAGAGAATAACTTTCAAGCCATCTCAAGTCTTCCTTCACACCCCACACATCTATGTGGGTCAGTGGCTAGATAGAGGGGGGCAAAGCACTAAGTTTTGCAGAGCCCTGCATGCACTGTGCAAGTAGCCCCTCCTCCTACCCTACAGGCGGTGGGAGCAAAACGGAGGCAGAACGCCTGTCTCTGAAGGCGAGGGGGAGGAGCCGCTTGCACGCCACGTTCAGGCGCCTGCAAAACTCAGTGCTTTGCACTCTCACTAGCTATACCATTGATGTGGGCTTTACAGAACAGTGATTACAGAGCATCACTATTATCTATTCACTAATAGTGAACTCGGGTTACAATTCGATCTACACTTAAGAACATAAGAACAGCCCAACTGGATCAGGCCGTAGGCCCATCTAGTCCAGCTTCCTGTATCTCACAGCGGCCCACCAAATGGCCCGGGGAGCACATAAGACAACAGGAGACCTGCATCCTGGTGCCCTCCCTTGCATCTGGCATTCTGACATAACCCATTTCTAAAATCAGGAGGTTGCGCATACGCATCAGGGCTTGTAACCCGTAATGGATTTTTCCTCCAGAAACTTGTCCAATCCCCTTTTAAAGGCGTCTAGGCTAGACGCCATCACCACATCCTGTGGCAAAGAGTTCCACAGACCAACCACACGCTGAGTAAAGAAATATTTTCTTTTGTCTGTCCTCTCCCAACACTCAGTTTTAGTGGATGTCCCCTGGTGGACATAGCCATAGCCATAGCCTTTCCTCATAAGGAAGGTGCCCCAGCCCCGTAATCATCTTAGTCGCTCTCTTTTGCACCTTTTCCATTTCCACTATGTCTTTTTTGAGATGTGGCGACCAGAACTGAGACTTACCTGCGAGTAACAGCCCAGCCCTAACTAAATCCATGTGTGGCAACGCACCACCACTGGTGTGGGCTATGATGTATCCCGTGGGGAATTTTTGGCTGCTAGAGAGGCAAGGGGACAGCTCCTTGGGGCAAGGGGACATTTGTACTCCATGGAACTAGGACTTTACTGTAAGCAATTAAAGAAGGCTGGGGATTGGGGGAAGGGGGGTGGCAGCTTGGTGCATTCGTGACCTCCACCCCTACTGCCTTCTCTCTGTGCCAAGGAACGTCTTGGGATGCAATGGGGCAATGGAAGATCCTGTCAAAAGCCTTGCAAGTGAGTGACAAAGAGCTCTGAAAGCCTCAGGGAATTCACACACCTTCCTTTTGACTGCGCATAATTCTCAAGCTGAGCTTTGTGGGCGCTCCTGCTCCTGATTCTCTCTTAGTCTTGGCTCTCCTAAAAGCAATAATCAGTTCTTATTATGGCAAGATCAGCCAGCAATTATGTACCAGTCAGAAGAGCTACCCACAGAAAGAATGGAGGTTTCTGAGGACTTATTGAACTCCAGAAGTGTGCATAAATGAGGAACTTCCAAAAAATAGATTTTTAAAATAGATTAAAAGAGAGAGAGAGAGAGAGAGAGAGAGACTGACTGACTGACTGACTGACTGACTCTGAATTCCTGGAGAGGCACATTGGAACTCACAGGAGAAGTTACTTTATTTTGAAGGTGGACACTGGAAGGTTGACTGGGGAAAGCCCAGAAGACTGGAAACACAGTCCAGGTGATGTGCGGTCTGCAACATGGACTTACGCTCAGGAAGATGGGAAAAAGGAGATGGGAACACTGGGGTGATAAGAGCAATTTTTCCACTATGCTGTGTGGCCATGTGGTCATTCACCTCCAAGCCAAGCTCTGCATGCCCCAAAGCTCGACTGAATTGAAGGTCAGTGATGATGGATGGCGTCATCACTGAATGCTGGAAGAGGTCCCCCGCGCAGCACGTGAAGGGGTCCATGCATAGACCCCTTGCAGGGAATACTGGGTAAGAGCTAAGAAACTGGCCCCCGGTGTGTGCAGTGTGCTTCCATTTTTTCTGAAGCAAACCATGTGCAGTCCAGTGACACTTTCTTCGGGGGAAATGCAAAAACATGTACACAAAGCCTGATGAGTGTGGGGCATGCTCAGTGATCCCCCAGGAGCCACAGACAGAAGTGGCAGATGGGGGGAAAAAGGAGCAACAGACTGTGAGGGAGTGGGAGGGAATGGGTCTTCTTGAGTCATTAACACTGGAGGTGATTGGTCAGGGAGATGCAGCATATTGTGGTGGAACCCCTCTTGTTTCTATACTATTAGAGAACTTGGTGGTCAAGCGTATCTCTTGTATGTGACGGAGAACCACTTGCAGACAAAGTGTTGGTTAGTATGTAGTCCACAGGGTTTGCCCTACAAATATATATGTTTGAGATACATTACATTACAATCTCTGCATTACAATCCCTGCATTACAATCTCTGCGCATGAACTGGAGGTTGTCCATGACTTTGTGTACCTTGGCTCAACGATCTCCGACACTCTTTGTCTCGATACCGAGCTAAACAAACGCATCGGTAAAGCAGTTACCACGTTTTCCAGACTCACAAAGAGAGTCTGGTCCAAAAGGAAGCTGACGGAACATACCAAGATCCAGGTCTACAGAGCTTGCGTCCTGAGTACACTTCTGTACTGCAGCGAGTCATGGACTCTTCGCTCACAACAGGAGAGGAAACTGAGCGCTTTCCACATGCGCTGCCTTCGACGCATTCTCGGCATCACCTGGCAGGACAAAGTTCCAAACAACACAGTCCTGGAACGTGCTGGAATCCCTAGCACGTATGCACTGCTGAAACAGAGACGCCTGCGTTGGCTCGGTCATGTCGTGAGAATGGATGATGGCCGGATCCCAAAGGATCTCCTCTGTGGAGAACTCGTGCAAGGAAAGCGCCCTACATGTAGACCACAGCTGCGATACAAGGACATCTGCAAGAGGGATCTGAAGGCCTTAGGAGTGGACCTCAACAAGTGGGAAACCCTGGCCTCTGAGCGGCCCGCTTGGAGGCAGGCTGTGCAGCATGGCCTTTCCCAGTTTGAAGAGACACTTGGCCAACAGTCTGAGGCTAAGAGGCAAAGAAGGAAGGCCCATAGCCAGGGAGACAGGCCAGGGACAGACAGCACTTGCTCCCGGTGTGGAAGGGATTGTCACTCCCGAATTGGCCTTTTCAGCCACATTAGACGCTGTTCCAGAACCACCATTCAGAGCGCGATACCAGAGTCTTTCGAGACTGAAGGTTGCCTACTATATATGTTTGAAAATTAAAAGGAAAGGGGGAAAATCCCAATAGCCCAGTGTGGACTTAGCTTGCTCACTGGTTCCCAGAAGCCCTGGAATAGGGAAGGGTTGGTTGGAAAGGAAAGCCATCAGTGCAACGCCTGTGGAGTGAAGGGAGAGGGAATTGGCCTGCTTGAGCAAACTGGGCACTGAGATGAGGGTGTGTGTGGAACGCAGCATTTTGTTGCAGGTCCCTCTTGTGGGTACAATAACACTGGTCTACCTTATAGGGTTGTTGTAAGGTTTATATGCATGAAGTGCTTTGAACACTGTAAGTGCCATCACGTTGAATGATGGTGATGATAAATAAATACATATTGGTATTTGTGTCCAGAATGCAGTGAGAACTTGCGGGGATGCAGCTTAAGGGCAGATGTTGGAGCCCTTAATAGAATTTGCCTTTAAGAAATGCGATTCACAGTGCACATTAAGTAAAATTCATCCCTAAATGAGGAAGCTTCAGATATAATAGAACTTAACAATTTAACAAGAGACCAAAAGATGTTGGCAGATGTTCTGAGAATGTCTGGCATGCTGGATCAGTAGGGAAATAATTCAGTCTTTAGATTAACTCAGAACAAAATGAAGCATAGGCCCATTTTTAAAAAAAATCTATTTACTTCTTTTGCATAATTCATTCTGCTTCTGGGATTTCAGTTTTTTTTTTCTTCTTCTTCTCCTTTTTCCATTTTTTCCACCCAAACAACTTGGAATTGTTTGAGGCAGCGATCAGGGAGGCAGAAGGCAAAATGGAACAAGAAAGTAGGCAAAGATGAAATAAACTTTGGCCACAAGTGTCTCTACTGTGTGTGACAAAGGGCACAATCCTAACTAGGTCTACTCAGAAGTAAGTCCTATTTTGTTCAAGGGGGCTTACTCTCAGGACAGTGTGGTTAGGATTGCAGCCAAAGTCGCACAACAGATAGCAGGTGTGTAGGAGAGACCAAGACATGCAGGATACTAACAGTGCAATCCTAACTTGGGCTGGAACGTGGAGGCTGGCAGACCTGCCCCATATCCAGCGTGCGTTTTGGATGCCAAATGGCTCAACACTGGCAAGGGGAAACACTTCCATTTACCCTGGGGGGAGCCTCTGCAGCCTCGATGGGTCAACTCAGATCTGTGCCACCTCTGCAGGGGACAAAAAGGCTCTGCAGAGAATTATTAAGATCGCACAGCACATTATCAGCCTTCATCTACCAGCTTTGGAGGACATCTATACATCTCGCTCTCTGCAGAAGTCACACAGTATTCTGAGAGACCCCTTCCATCCATCCCATAAGTCCTTTGAACTGTTGCCTTCGGGTAGACGATACAGAACTATGAGAGCAGCACCACACGACTCCTGAACAGTTTTTATCCCACAGCCTTAATTACGTTGAATAAGGCGATACAGTTGTTATCATGCTCCTGGACATTATGGTCTGTTATGCTGTTTTTATATTATGATGCATGTTGCATAGAATGTGTGGGTGAGTGTGTAGAGTGTGACTGTTGGAATTGTAGTATATATTTATGCTTGTATCTCAAAGATGCATAAATTCTGTTGTGCTGTAGCACAATGACAATAAAGTTACTACTACTACTACTACTACTACTACTACTACTACTACTACTACTAAAGAGGTGGCGAAGATCTGAGCAGCATGGAGAGCTCTGCGCTGCCCGGGAATAGGGTCAGGATCCAACATAATTGCCAAGTCCTGGCCTGGCCTTCCCCCGCCCCGCCCCCCGCTGGCCAGCTTGGACTTAACTTTGTCGGTGTGGTAGAGGCTGCAACAGGCCGGTGCATGGAACCAGCTGACTCCTAAGGAGGTGCAAACGTGCTTTATGGAATGTTTGCAACCCTTCCGGGCCAGCGCAAGGCACTTGTGTCAGCCCAGGGCGCACTTAGGCTTGCGCCCTAAACTTCACCCCAATGTCTCCAAAAGCCCTGCTGAAAATGCAATTTAATTTCCAAACTTTCATTGCAGCCCAAAGCATTCAACCTTTTCACCAAAACCCATGACATTTGGGAACTTGACAGCGCAATCCTGACGGTGATCTGAGCTGGTGCAGCCATCCTTGCACCTCATCAGAGAGAAGATGGGGTATGCATTTTTAATCATATTTCAATGTCCAGGTACCCTCGCTTACAAGCAAGCCTCTCCAAAGGTTAAGAGGATAATTTTGGTGTGTCTCGCTTTGTCCTTCCTTGGACAGTCCACGGGGAACTGGCACGCATCACAGAGTTGCTGTTTCGCCTTGTCATGAAACTGTTGTTTCATATAGGTAGTTGCTTCTTCCATTGGTGTTAGAGTAGTTGGGACTTCTCATAGATCCCGTAAAAGATCCAGGTGAGAAGGGTGGGGTTGATTAGTAAAGAGGATAAAAACCTTTAGAGAAGAGAACATTGTTGCCTCCTTGGTGGATGAGTTCTGAAGGAGAGTTAGCTTCGTTTTGGTACTGTGAGTGAGAGAAATTAAACCAATTCTGGCTAGTCAGAAAAAAAGGTTAAATTGTGTTAGGGTTTTTATCTTTTCTTTGTAGTTGTTTTCTTTAGCAAGTACATAAAAGGGTTTTACCTGGGGGGGGGGAAGTCCTGCAGGTTTGGGAGTCTCCTCTTATTGTAGTGCTTTAGCCAACTACATATTTGGATTTATATTAAAGCCTTTTATTTGTTCCAGGATCTTAATAAATTCTATGTTCCTTTTTGTTTGGGCCTTATTGAGAGACCTGGAACCATTACTCCCTTCCTCTAGAGCAGGGGTGCCCAAACCCCGGCCCGGGGGCCACTTGCGGCCCTTGAGGCCTCTCAATGCGGCCCTCAGGGAGTCCCCGTCTCCAATGAGCCTCTGGCCCTCTGAAGATTTGGTGAAGCCCGCACTGGGCCAGTGCAACTGCTCTCAGCGTGAGGGTGACTGTTTGACCTCTCGTGTGAGCTGTGGGATGAGAGCTCCCTCCACTGCTTGCTCTTTCACATCTGTGATGCAGCAGCGGCAGCAAAGGAAAGGCCAGCCTTGCTTTGTGCAAGGCCTTTTATAGGCATTGAGCTATTGCAAGACCCTCATTCATTCATATAAGTTCATCTTTAATATATACATTTATGTAAACTTAAGTAAATTTATTCAAATTTTTAAGGTAGATTAATTCTTTCCCCCCCGGCCCCCAACACAGTGTCAGAGAGATGATGTGGCCCTCCTGCCAAAAACTTTGGACACCCCTGCTCTAGAGCAGTGGTTCTCACACATTTAGCATCAGGACCCACTTTTTAGGAAAAGAATCTTGTCGGGACCCACCGGAAGTGATGTCATGACCGGAAGTGACATCATCGAGCAAGGAAATTTTTAACAGTCCTAGGCTGCAATCCTACCTACACTTACCCAGGAGTAAGTCCTATTTACTATTATTGTTAAAAGCATATACATAGCAGTCTGTTAAAAGTACAGGTCTGTCACATTTCCCCAAATGCAGTCACATGCTATGGTAGCATCAACTCTAATATATTAAAAGTAAATATTGAAATGAATGGGGACCCACCTGAAATTGGCTCGCGACCCACCTAGTGGGTCCCAACCCACAGTTTGAGAAACACTGCTCTAGAGAGTAAAAGAGAGGAACTAAAGAGGACCCACTAAAGGGTTATGTTATAAGGAAGGGGGATTCAGCCCAGGGAATCCCTCTAGTAATCCTGGCTCTTGGGCTGGTGGCAGTAGGGTAGATACCTGGGGGTATTATTTTTTCCCCCTGGACCCTTTCACCCCTATTGGCTTAGCCCTACCCTGCCACCTTCTTTTTTTTTCCATGGAAGCTGTTCTGTCACCTTGAGTGAGGTTGGGATGTCCTCTTAAGTCCTACAAGGACCCACCCACAAGCTTCCATTAATGGGGAATAGATATGATATCTACCAACCCAATAACGTCACAAACAATCCTTGGTGGTAAGAAATCTCTCTCTCTCTCTCTCTCTCTCTCTCTCTCTCTCTCTCTCTCTCTCATTGATGGAAGTGATGATAAACTAGTGATGAACCTGGGGAGAGGAGTCAAGGGGCAAATGACCTAAGGTGCCACACTTCTAAGAGTGCTGCCACTGGCTCCCCCCAGCTGCCCCCCACAATGCCATCACCCTTCTGCCACCTTCAGCTGCCCTCTGGAGGTCTTCTGAAGGCTGGAGGTGCTGCCGCCCAGAGACCTTCTGAGGCCTTCAAAGACTTTTAAAAATCACTTCCAGTTTTCATCAGAAAAATGGAAGTGACATTTAAAAGTCCTCTGGAGGTCTCAGAAGGGCCAGAGGAGGCCCTGGATGTGACAGTAAGGGAGGCAACCAGTGTGTGTGTGTGTGTGGGGGGGGGTGTTCTGTGGCCCCGGCCCTCTGGCAGCACAGGGGCCAGGATCACCAGTGCGATAAAAAAGACTTGAGCAAGTGTCGCCATTTTTCCAAAGCACTACATGAGGCTCCGTGATGACTCACCTCCAACTTTTAAAGACTATCAGTGCCCTGCAAAACTCACCCATTATTGAATTCCAAGTAAAAGTCCCAGTCTGAGAAACTCCAGCTCATAGCTTCAAAAAGCCCTTTGCCAGCTCCAGACGTCTGGGAATGATGGAAAACTTGTTGACTTTAAGGACTTTGAAAAGGGAAGCCAATGGTGACACAAGCCTCAAACGAAAACAGGGTAAAACGATGCAAAAACATCAGTCCCAGTGGCCTAGGAATAAAAATAAATTCATGCATCACGACCTTGTGACAAGCAGGGAAAAACAGGATGGGACAAGGCTAGTGGTACAAGATCTCTTGATGGAAGAGGCAGCTGAATGATGCTCCAGCGAAAGAAATTAGAATGATTTATTTACCAATTAGGACCAAAAAGGAAACAGGCCAGATAACATTTATCCAAGAGCTTTCTGCTCAGATTTAGCATCCAACAAAGAGGCACTTTACAGGCAAGCTTCATATAGGAAATTGACAGCCCCGATGATTAAGGGTAGCAAGTACCCTCCAAGTTTGGAGGGCATGGAAAGAAACCCCTGCTCCAGGTTCCCCTGCCATCTGAGGGTAGGCTCACAGAGCAGCTGGGTTTATAATGCTCTTAGCCCAGTGGCGTAGCTAGAGGGGGTGCAAAGCACTAAGTTTTTCAGAGCGGCTCACGGCAGCATGGCTCCCTGCAAAACTTAGTGCTTTGCACCCCTTCTAGCTATGCCACTGGCCCAGTCGATTATTATCCTGGATTTCCTGTTCTGAAATTCACTGGCATCAGTAGTGTTGAATGAACTTAATGGAAGAGGGGGCGGACAGGAAATGTGGAAAGGGTGAGAGTGGGAGAAGCAGAAGGATCGAAGGAGAAGTATTTGGCATACGGCCTCATATCTCGGGAAGTCTTGGGCCAGCCATGAGCCTGTGGAACCCATCACCTCATGCTATACGTCTCCATTTTGCTGCAAGGTCAAGATATTCTTTAGGAGGACTTTTTGAAATGTGCCATAGTCTGAATGTTTGTGATGACATAATGCCCTTCAGGAACTTTTACTGTGCTGTAAAACTTCTCAGTATCTCACTCAGCTCATGAAGAAAGATAAACATTAAAATAAACGAATGAGGGAGTAACGGGAATATAAGGATAAAACAATATTTGTAAATTAAAAGCCGGCGCGCTTAAAAGGAGCAGGCTGCACTGGCGGCCATCTTGAACTTCCCCCGAATGTTTGTGAGATATCTTGCTGCTGTTTTGAATCTTGACTCGTTTTATTTTACTGAAATGATGCATCTTTTATGGTTGTGAACTAGTCCTACTTCGTGGTTACTGGCATTAACTTCCACTGAAACAGGTAGCAATTTCAGGTAAAACCTGCATAGGGAGTATACATCTTATAGCTTGTAACATGCCATGCGTTCTTTGTGGCTGGTAAAGCAATTAGTACACTTCCGAAATACTGTACATAGGCAAGCCCAGAGACTCCTCTAGAAGCTGAAGGCACATGATGTTCAGAGAAGGGGTAAATGACCTTCTTTTCCTAAGGAGAATTGATATTTCTGTATACCACTACTGGAGCTGGAGAAGCAATTTCATGTTCCAATTATTCCTTTGTGCAAGCATTCTGGAGTGATATCCCATTCAAGACTGCTCTCTCTCTCTCTCCCCTCACCCCATCTTAGCTTTCTGTGCATAAATAAGAGGACCAGCCATTTCCTTACAATTCAGAATCCCCCTGGACTCTGGTAGTGAAGAAATGATTTATGTGCTCTCTATCTCACAATGTACGTCCTTGCCATTTTTTTACACCTGCCCAGTCATTTTGTGCATGATGTTTTGTATATTGCAAATCTGTGTGAAAGAGTGTGCGTGTGAAACCATGGGTTACCTCCTGGTAGCCCGGTCAATCGTCTGTGGGTCTCCTTGGGTTTGTACCAGGGATCAGACCTGAGCCAGTGTGTGTGTCAGGTTGCAAAATGGGGGATAGGATCCAGTGAAAGTTGTTGCCACCGGATCCACCCCTCCTGTCCTTGATACACCCCTGTTTCCTCCCCCTCATCCTCAGTCCCACTGGAGTAAAAGGCCCATGGGGTTGGGCCATAAATGATGGAACTGGTGACTCTGCATACAGTGTCTAAGAACCTTAGCAATAAACATGGAGGCATTTTTAATGCACTGGTTCCGCTTCAGAAAGAAGATCAGATAATTAAGAATTTCAGCACCCCTGGAGAAACATTTGCACACAAGAGTTGTAAAAATTTTGATCCTATACATGGTGGTGGTTGGCAACCTTCAGTCTCGAAAGACTCTAGTATAAGCCTACAGCAGCCGGTATTCCCAGGCGGTCTCCCATCCAAGTACTACCCAGGCCTGAGTCTGCTTAGCTTCGGAGATCAGATGAGATCAGGCATGTGAAGAATACCAACCCCCATCAATTTCACTTTGAAACAAATTAGGTAAATGGGAACTCAAGAACTTGGGGAGAAATTCAGATAACCTTGCTTAGCTTCCGAGATCAGACAAGATCAGGAGGTAGTGTTCAGTATAGGGAGATGGTTGGCAACCTTCAGTCTCGAAAGACTATGGTATATAAGCCTACAGCACCCGCTATTCCCAGGCGGTCTCCCATCCAAGTACTAACCAGGCCTGACCCTGCTTAGCTTCCAAGATCATGGTATAAGCCTACAGCACCCGGTATTCCCAGGCGGTCTCCCATCCAAGTACTAACCAGGCCTGACCCTGCTTAGCTTCCGAGATCATGGTATAAGCCTACAGCACCCGGTATTCCCAGGCGGTCTCCCATCCAAGTACCAACCAGGCCTGACCCTGCTTAGCTTCCAAGATCAGACAAGATTGGGCATGTGCAGGGTACATACTGCCTTGCTTAGCCCAGGTCTTGCTACAGTGAGTGAGTGCTTATTCTGAGTACTGCTTTTCTCTGCAGTGGTGGGGTAATGCAAACAGCCTGGGATTGTGCGGGAGTAGTCTATGCCGCAGCTCCACCTCAGACTAGCCGGTGGAACTGCTCTGTCGGCTCCCGTGGCTTTTCATGTTACACCAGCCACATGTGGCTTTGCTGTGGCTCCCTCGCTATCAAGATCATGCACAATGGGGACAGCTGCTTCTGTATTGGAAGATGCGGTCCATGCAAGAACAAAGTTGGACAGAGTTGCCAAGACTGAGCGCACTCCTCCCCGGCGACTGAAGCCCATGTCACAAAAACCTAATTATGCTCTCTGAATGAATGAGTCAAATGAAGCATGACTTAAGCTAATTTGTATATTGTAACTGATTACATTTGAGCTCCCCCGCTCCCCCATCTCCATGTTTCTTTGGTGAAATCTGTCTCCTGCCAACTGGAATCGTTCACTTTTTCATTTCAGAGCATTCAGAAGATAACTTTGAGTCAACACAGATGAGATGCTAATGCATCATTTCTACTTTCAGTTTTGTTTCACTCCAACATCAGCCATGGAGTGGGGGGTGGGAGCCCATCAGAACCCTGCTGCATGGGGTGGGTGGGTTTGGTTGTATTTAACCCTCCTACAACAGCTTTGGATGCAGGAGCAGACTTAGGTGGAAGTATATTCCACTGGAAATCACCTGGTCTTCCTGCTCTGCGGTGTTGGAGGGAGCAAAGGGCCTTTGGAGTGGTGTTTCCACTTATATCTTTTCAGCTTGTAAAGCAGAAAAGTCCTTAGGAACTCCTTAGGAAGTTCTTAGGAACTCCTTAGTCCTTAGGAACTCCTTGCCACAGGATGTGGTGATGGCGTCTAGCCTGGACGCCTTTAAAAGGGGATTGGACAAGTTTCTGGAGGAAAAATCCATTATGGGGTACAAGCCATGATGTGTATGCACAACCTCCTGATTTTAGAAATGGGTTATGTCAGAATGCCAGATGCAAGGGAGGGCACCAGGATGAGGTCTCCTGTGATCTGGTGTGCTCCCTGGGGCATTTGGTGGGCCGCTGTGAGATACAGGAAGCTGGACTAGATGGGCCTATGGCCTGATCCAGTGGGGCTGTTCTTATGTAAAAGATGTATTTCAAACAAAATTGATGCTGGGCAGAGCTGTAAACTTCCACCTCATCTTTAAACAGTTAAAGAACATCATGCCACATCTCAGTGCTCATCATGGCCAGTAAACTTTAATATCTAAACTTGACAACCTCCCCCCCTCCCACCCATTCCAAATGTCCAATAAGGAGCCAGAAAACAAAATGAATAATCTTCCCAAGCTACAAATAGGACATCTGGGCACATGAAGGAGGAATGCGCATAGGGTTGGAACCGAGCTCTGATCTGAATGACAGCGATTGTATTTAATCACTTGTGCGACTTTATATTGGGAAGAGGCATTTTGCAAATAACTCTGACATCCAATCAAGCGGAAGATGCCCTCCCTTCTCTATCCTTGTTTCTTTGAATCATTTTCCAATTTTAGCATTTGTAGTGGACAAAATGAACTTAATTAATAATCTCTTCTCCCCCCCCCCTCCCGTTCATCTTCATAACCAAGAGTTCCAACTTCCTCTCTCCTCCTTACCAAGTTGCAGGAGACAGAGTTATTCATGCTCTGTCATTGCCAGAGTGGAAATTTTGTTTTACAATTCATGCAAAGCCCTTCTCATATTTAGGGAGGGTGGTGGTGAAAAATAGCAATATGTCCATCGTCATGACAGATGAGGTGTCTGCACACACTCAGAGAGCTCTATTGCAAGGATTGTGAGAATGCAATATATCTCCAGCGCACTTGCAATGAGAGACACATTGACACACAATCCCTGTCAATGTCAGCCAAAAACCCACTGTTGGGCATGTACGGGTATGATGGATATATACCCCAATATACCCAATGGGTATAATCATTGTTGATCTGTACCTTGACATGTTCTTTTCAATGCAGGTACAACCTGTGTAGAATGTTATGGAGAGTTGATCAGTAAAAATTAATCTGGACATTGCAAAGAAATGTATATATGTGGGTCCAGTGGCTTCACTAGGGTTGGCGTCGCCCCATGCAGAAGGCCAGTGCGTCACCCCCCTGATGGGCCTCCTCCCATGCAGTGGGTGGGACAATGCCCCAGGCAGTCGACATGATTATATACCATTGCCCCACCCCCACTGTTTTTTTGGATATATGTTTTGACAGAACAGCGATATTTCAATGCAGTTTGTTTCATTGCAGTCTGCATGAAATCACACATCAATTGATATATGATGGTATTATCTGAAAATACCAAGATTTTAAAAATTTTGGCCAGCAGTGGTGTCACCCCCCCGCCCTGTGTACATCACTTTGTGGCCCCCACACTTCCCTAGCGACACCACTCTCTGGGTAATGCTTTGGTACAGCATGATGTAGGAACAGCCCTTATGGACGAAAGTAAAACAGTGCCCCCTATTGGTCTGAAGGTGTAAACCTTTCCTTGCTTCTGATAATCCCAGTGATCTCAGTCCGTGATCTCTGAAATCTTCCCTTAAAAGGAAGGGGGGGAGGAGATCCAATTTAAGTCCAATTCTTGAACCACTATATCATCCTGGCTTTCTGGTCATGAGGATTGCACAAGCTTGGGAAGCACATGTTGTCCTCGTGACATCTTCTTCCATCCATCCTGAGAGGCCCCAAGCGCCATTATCAACACAACACCCATTTCAATTGGGCGGGGGGGGGGGGTGAGGAATCTTCTTCCTAGGAGGGTTGCTTTCAGTAATGATTTGGAGAGACATCTGCAGTGGATGGTTTAGGTACAGGATAGCTGTTTGGCTTCCGTCCCCCAAACTTATTATTCTCATCCGTTGCTTCTCAGCAGTCCTGGTGCTTTCGCAGGAAGGGATTTGAAATCCCAACTGCCTTTCCATAAGGAGCATCAATCATTGTTTAGAAATTTCCCAGGTAAGGCAAGTTTGGAGGACGATAGATTTTTGCATAGTACTTAATAAGAATGATGGTGCATCATGTACTCTCTTGTCTTACTCCAGGGTATTCAGAAACTTTTCTGTCGCTGATATTGAGAACGACATTACATGAAATGACTAAGATGAAGTGCAACAGGGACAAACGCACAGTTCTGCACTTAGGGAAAAATAACCAAAGATGCAGGTAGAGAATGAGAGATACTGGCTTGGCTGCAAAACATGTAAGAGGGATCTTGCAGTCACAGTGGATCACAGGATGAACGCGAGTCAACTGTGTGATGCGGCTGCAAAGAAGACTAGTGCAAATTTAGCATGCAGTAGTAGAACTGCTCACCAAGTTGTGAGAACTAGTGGTTCCACTTACTCTGTGTTGGTCAGGCTCCACCTGGACTACTGTGTCCAATGTCGGGGACCACCACACTTGAGGAAAGAGGCAGCCAAACTGGAGCAGGTTCCGAGAAGAGCCACAAAGATGATCAGAGGACTGGAGAAAGAGAAAAGGTGGAGGGAACTTGTTATCTTGAGCCTGGAGAAGGCTAAGGGGGGATGTGACAGCGCTCTTCAAATACCTGAAGGGCTGTCATGTGGAAGAAGGGACAAATTTGTTCCCAACTGCCTCTGAAAGTAGAACTAGATCCAACAGGTACAAAGGGAGGAGATTCCGGTTGAACGTCAGGAAGAAATTCTTGGTGGTAAGAGTAGTTTGGCAGTGAAGCAAAGTACCAAGTGGATTCTTCCTTACCGGAGACCTTCAGGCAGAGGCTCAACAGGTACTGGCTTGAGATACTCTCCTGCTATAGGCAGGGGGTTGGACTAGGTGACCTTTTAGGTATCTCCATGATTCTATTATTCTATGAATTGTCTTGAGCTTCCACCCATGGTTTATTTCCAGGTTTGGTGTGTATTTCTTACCTCCAAGCCCAATCCTATGCCTGTCTACTCAGAAGTAAATTCCATTCTAGTCTACTAGGAAAGTGTGGATAGGATTGTAGCCTCAGGACCCAATCCTATCCAACTTTCCAGCACCAGTGCAGCTGCAATACAGCCTGGAGATAAGGGAACACATGTTCCCTTACCTTGAGGAGGCCTCTGGTTCTGCCTCCCTACCAAAGGAACTCTGCATGCCCCATTGGCACAGCTGTACCGGCCCTGGAAAATTGGGTAGGATGGGGCCCTCAATCTCCACCTTTTCACAGTGTTGTGTATGAGAAGTAATTCAGGGCCTACTTTGCCATTGCCCTTTCTAAAAATTACTGTGATGGTCAAGCTCTGTGCCTCACCACTGGCAGAAAGGCACCCACACTTTTTGTGCCCAGGCTCTCAACTCCTTGCCTCAAGGAACCCAGGTGAACTGTTCTTTGGGGACACTTAATCAACAACAATTGTTTCATTGTGTTTTTATGGGGGGGGGGTAATTAAATTTCTTGTTCCTGGTGACAAAATTTTCAACGTTGTGCTATGTCCTTCCTGCATTTTTTTAAAAATTGAAAATTAATTGCTTTTACTGATGTCAGCCACCTCAAGGATTCCTTGACAGAATGGGAAGTGCATGAGATCAATATGTTAACAAGTGAAATGACTTACATGTATTAAATTAGTTAAAACCAGTGCTTTTTTTTTTTTTTTTTTTTTTTTTTTTTTACAAAAAAAGGTGCAGGAACTCACAACTTGTTAATCTTATATTTATTTATTTTTAAACTGAACTTTGAGGAGTATTGCAGCCTCAAATGGCCCCCCTTTTGGCAACTGGCAACCAACCTTTATATTTTGCAGCCATGGAGAACCTTCCCTCCTATTAAAAAAAAAAAAATCTTCATAGGGATTTGAACCCCTCTGGCTCCACAGACCAGCACTTTAACAATTGAGCCATAGGAACTCTTAGATTCAAGGTGTTTGGAACTAATACTTGAGGCGCTGATGGCCACCAGCTGGGCTCAAGACCTTATATATTAGTTCTGAGCACTTTGACTATAGGCTTTCCTATAGCCCAATGGAGAGTGCTGGGCTGTGGAGCATGAGGTCAGAGATTTGAATTCCTCCCTAGCCTGCAGTTTAAAAAAAAAGGTGTAGCACAAGGTCAGAGCCAGGGGTGCCCAAAAAAAAAAAAATGTGGAGCACGAGGTCAGAGGTTCGAATCCCTCCCTCAGTGAAAGGGGAAAAAAAAGGTGCCGGAACACTGTTCCGGTGCATTCTATTACAAAAAAAGCCCTGGTTAAAACATTTGTTGCCTTCCTTAAGTCTTTTTTCACAGTCTACCAGCGTATCCTTCTCCCTCCTGCCCAGAACAATTCCGGCAATGAAGTTGTTCCAAACACACTTCATCCTACAGGGCCACCCAATATAGTGCACTCAAATCTCTCTTGTAGCAAATTAGATTACTTTCAGGGGCCTCTTTAGCTACATGTTTGTCTCTTACCCACCCAGGTTGCAGAAGCCCTTGTGATGAATTGCCATGTACTCCTCACTGAGGTGGCCCACATGTCCAGCTTTGTAGAGTAGCAGGAGAGTTGTCAAAACTCCCTCCTCTGCGCCATTCTTATTGTCAGCACAGTATATGAACACTGTTGCCTCTCTTAAAAGGACTTGTAAACTACTGTCAAAGGAGAAACATAAATTTCTTTTCTGTATTGTACATACTTATTTCATTTCCTAGGAAATTCACCTACAGTAAGCCCTGCCACGGAAAGAGGTTTTATTTTCTTATAAAAGGCAAGAGGCTAGGAACAGAAGTTACTACAGCTTAGAGCTGTAGCATTTCACATTTTCACTCCAGCCCAGGGGTGCGCAAACTTTTGGGCAGGAGGGCAACATTATCTCTCTGACCCTGTGTTGGGGGCTGGGAAATTATTTCAAATTTGAATAAATGTACATAAATGAATACATTGGAGACATAACTTATATGAATGAATGAATGAATTTTACTGAGCTGAGCTGATCCATAATACACATGAGAACTATAATATAGGCATGTAGAACTACATGAGAACTATGAACTGTTTGCAACACACCTCTTGCACAGTCAAAACATACAGCCCAAGCCAGAAACACATGGAGATATAAGTTGTGGGCCAGTGCAGACTCCAACACTCTCAGATGGGCCAGAGGTTCATTGGAGACTGGGGGCTCCCTGAAGACCAGATTGGAGGTGCCCGAGGGCCACAAATGCCCCATAGGCCAGGGTTTGCTCATCCCTGAACTTTCCAGGGAGTAAACCCCATTGAATACATACTGATGCATGACAGACAGTGGAGCTGAATGTGCTGAAGGATCAAATATCTGAACCCTGCTGGAGGACCATGACTTAGGGTAGCAGTTCCCAAACTCATCCTGTTCAGGATAGCCTCCTTTCACAGCACTCTGTGGAAGCAGTGTGTCACACCATGGGAGGACGAGTAGGGTGCCAACACTCTCGAGATCTCACACACTTGTGCAAAAGTGTGCAAAACAGATCTCACAAGAATAACACAAGATTTTGCAGGAAGATGTGCAGATAACACAAGATGCAGTCTTGGCCCAGCCAAGATGGCAGAGAGTCATGAAGAAGAGGATGCCTTGGCAACTCCTGTTTCTGGACTGGCTGACTACTGCAGCCAGAGGGTCAGTGGTCTGACTCTCCAACTGCTGAGGGCCCAACACCGCATTGGCTACGGTGTTTTGCACTAATGGCAGTTTTGAGACTGTCTTCAAGGGCTGCCCCGTATAGAGTGTGTTACCGTTGTTGAGTTTTGATGGACCACTGTGGTCAGGTCTGACCAACCCAAAAGAATATGAGAAGAGTCTGGCTTAAACATACCCAGTCAAACAATAAATACTTTAAAAATTACATCAAAAGCAAGAAACCTGCTAGGGAGACATTTAAATTGAGGGAACAAAATGAAATGTTGATAAGGAGACTGCAGAGAAACTGAACGAATTCTTTGCATCAATCTTCACTACAAAAGATGCCACGCAGATACCCATGGCTGAACTGACCTTCTCAGGGTGGGAGTCTGAGGAACTGAGCCAAACAGAACTATCAAGGGATGAACTTCTAGAACATATTGGCAAATTAAAAATTAACAAATCACTGGATCCAGATGGCATCCACCCCAGATTTCCTAAGGAACTCAGATGTGAAATTGGTGATCTTTGAATGAAAATATGAAACTTGTCCTTTCAATCATCCTCTGTGCCAGAGGACTGGAAGGTAGCCAATGTAACTATGATATTTAAGAAGGGATCCAGGGGAGATCACAGAATAATCAGCTTAGGCTACAATCCTATATGCAGTTTCCTGGGAGTAAGCCCCACTGAGCACAATGAGACTTAATTATGAGGCGACATGCATAGGATCTTGCTGTTAATGTATGTTCTGGGTAAACTGGTGGAAAGCATAATTAAAGATGCAATTGTTAAGCATATAGAAGAATGAACCCTGCTCATTCGAATCATCGTCAGTTTCTGCTAAGGCAAGTCAAATTTTGGCCTCACTGACCTTCTAGAGTTCATTGAGCATGTCACCAGGCAAGCAGACATAGGTGATCCAATTGTGTACTTAGACTTTCAGAAAGCACAATGTCCTTCACCAAAGACTCTTGAGTAAACTTGGTCTGCATGGAATGAGAGGAAGATCCTTTTATCAGATAGGTAACCCATTTAAGAAGAGGAAGCCCTGAACAGGAATAAAATGGGCGATTTTCACAGTGGAAGGAATATAACAGCCAACATTGCAATGCCCCATACAAATCTATGGGACGACCAAAATTATCACTGGAGAATCATCTTTATGAAGAAAGGGTACAGCATTTGGGGCTTTGAAAAAAAAAATTAACTAAAGGGAGACATGATTGAGACATATAAACTTAGACTGTGAAACTCATTGCCACAAGATGTGGTGATGATAGCCACTAACTTGGATGGTTCAACAAAAGGATTGGGCAAATTTGTGGAGGGCTGGTCTGTCAATAGCTGTTAGTCACAATGGCTATGCGTCACCTTCAATTATGTGGCAGTATGTCCCGAGTGCCAGTTGTAGGAGACCAAAGGTAGAAGGAGAGGAGGCCCTCTCTCTCTCACTTGTGGGTTTTTCAGAGGGATTTGGTGAGCAGAATCAGAATGCTGGATGAACATGATCCGCAAGTAAGGCCGTAATTTGAACCACATTTACCTGGGAATAGGTCCCATTGAACTCAGTGAGACTTCCAAGTAGACAGTCACAAGAACGACCGTAAATCAGTTGAACTTACAGCGTGCAGGGATGACTCAGCTCACG
>NC_089826.1:4345000-4350000 GCF_035046505.1 Tiliqua scincoides
CTCGGCATCACCTGGCAGGACAAAATTCCAAACAACACAGTCCTGGAACATGCTGGAATCCCTAGCATGTATGCACTGCTGAAACAGAGACGCCTGCGTTGGCTCGGTCATGTCGTGAGAATGGATGATGGCCGGATCCCAAAGGATCTCCTCTATGGAGAACTCGTGCAAGGAAAGTGCCCTACAGGTAGACCACAGCTGCGATACAAGGACATCTGCAAGAGGGATCTGAAGGCCTTAGGAGTGGACCTCAACAGATGGGAAACCCTGGCCTCTGAGCATCCCGCTTGGAGGCAGGCTGTGCAGCATGGCCTTTCCCAGTTTGAAGAGACACTTGGCCAACAGTCTGAGGCAAAGAGGCAAAGAAGAAAGGCCCATAGCCAGGGAGACAGACCAGGGACAGACTGCACTTGCTCCCGGTGTGGAAGGGATTGTCACTCCCGAATTGGCCTTTTCAGCCACATTAGATGCTGTTCCAGAACCACCATTCAGAGCACGATGCCATAGTCTTTCGAGACTGAAGGTTGCCAACAACTTTCTACAACAGCTCCAAACTGTTTCTACGTCTTGGAAATGGAAAAAGACAGTTTGGGCCGTTTCCCCATTGTAACCATCCACATGTGTTTTGCACAATGAAATGAGAGAGAACCAGCAATTCCTGCTGGATTTTACTTATAAGTTTAGGGGTGCTCTCAGATAATCTAAACATCCCTATGTTAAACGATATGGCTTATATTGTTTCTGATATACTAGAAAATGGAAAAACTGGATTAATGGTTGAGAAGTCCTCACAGACCAGGAACAAAGGACCTCATGAGAAAGCAAGGCTGTAATAAAACAAAGGTATTAAAATTCCATGTGGAGTCAGGCTCCTTATGGTCACTGAGTGATATCTGCTCAAGGCCTAAATGCTCCCAATGTGCTGGCCCTGCGCACTGCAGTTATTTCAGGGCAGCGAGGTGTAGGGCTGAATAAAGGTCACTGTTCCCATAAAACAACCCCCAGGGTTTAAAAATCCATTTTCTCTATTCCAAACAAAACATATAAAATTGTAAATCAGCCTGTGCTTTACAGGTTCAGCCACTAAAACGATGTTTTGTCCTGTGACCAGTATTAAGGGGCTGAAGAGCCAATCGGTTATGGGGAAAACTGCCTGCATCAGGCATGAAACTGTGCTCAGGGGAAAAACATGAAAAAATATCTTGGTTTATTCCAAACCCTGCTTGGATCCCATCAGTCTCCAGTTAGGCTATTGAGAATGCAAGAGGATCTGATGCATCCCAAACCAAATCATGTATTCACCATCCCTCCATTCCACCCAACCAGCCATCCAGCTTCCTCCCCCTCTTTCCCACCTCCTAAATTTGTTGCTGTCATAAACCTGATGGTTGGTGGGTCATGAAACTGACAAGCTGATAGCTGAGTGCATGGAGCCCTATGGAAAGTGAAACTGAGCTGCACTGCTCATTTTCTCTTGAGGAGGCAAATGTGCCTCAGTCCCCCTCCTCTAAGCCAGGGGTGCCCAAACCCCACCCCTGGGGCCACATGCGGTCCTCGAGGCCTCTCAATGTGGCCCTCAGGGAGCCCCCAGTCTCCAATGAGCCTCTGGCCCTCTGGAGATCTGTTGGAGCCCGCACTGGCCCGACGCAACTGCTCTTAGCGTAAGGGTGACTGTTTGACCTCTTGTGTGAGTTGTGGGATGAGGGCTTCCTCCACTGCTTACTGTTTCATATCTGTGATGCAGTAGCAGAAGCAAAGGAAAGGCCAGCCTTGCTTTGTGCAAGGCCTTTTATAGACCTTGAGTTATTGCAAGACCGTCATGCATTCATATAAGTTCATCTTTAATATATTTATTCATGTAAACTTATGTAAATTTATTCAAATTTTAAATGTAAATTAATTCTTTACATTTAAAATTTAAATTTAAATTTAATTTAATTACATTTAAATTAATTCAGTGTCAGAGATTATGTGGCCCTCCTGCCAAAAACTTTGGACACCCCTGCTCTAAGCTGACAAATGTACTGAGCCCTACGGAAAAGTGTGGAAGGGATTACTATTCCCGAATTGGCCTTTTCAGCCACACTAGACACTGTTGCAGAACCACTTTTCAGAGCACGATACCAGAGTCTTCTGAGACTGAAGGATGCCAATCAAGTATGGAAAGCAAAACTGAGTTACGTATTTGTGTTTACTCTTAAGAAAGTGTGCCTTGGCTCCTATCGAAGGCCTGGTGAGGAGGAATGAAAGGCTATCAGAATGGTTCCAATCCAAGGAACATGTTGAGCTCAACAAACACTCCAGAAGGCTGCCCCCACACCATAGTAAAAAAGATAAAAACAGACGCTTAAGCGGTTAAGATTAAACTTTTTTTTAGTCTCATAAATCTAGGTGGGTCCTAATAGTGTGTTATTTTAAAAAGTGGGTCCCACTTCTAAAAAGTTTGGGAACCACTGATCTAAGGGAAGCAACTGAAGACATGTACAGAACCATCCCAGGACACACACTTGGTCTAATAGCTTTGTCAAGCAACTGCTTCTGTGTAAACCACATGCAGTATGTGTGAATTATAGTATAGCACCATAAATTTGATATTATAAAGTGTATGTACATTTTCTTGAGACAGCCAGTATTTGATTTGGCTCCAATTAAGCTAGGAAAACTTGTAGAAAATGCAACCTCTCAAACAATGACTTCTGTTCTCCTGAGAAGCAGGAACTTCTCATGGTGCCAGCACACACTGGTTTGGAGATTAAGGTCTAAAGAGCAACCATCTTTCAAATCAACCGTTTCACTCTGAAAGGACTTATATCATTTTCAACAATGCCACACAATCGCTTCATGCTGATCCTCTCTGGGCTGTTGAACTTGCCAAGATCAATACAAGCACAGGGTGGCTGTCTCCTCTCCTAGTCATCAACAACACTACTGGAACCTATCACTGAGAACCACGTTCAACATGGGTTAGGCACCGAGCAAAGGGATGTGCGTCCATGCAGCTGAAGTTTTATAAAGAACTCAGAAACAGGAAATGATGCCATCAGGCACAGAAAGGGTGATAAGTGCACAGTAGAAAGACTGTCCAAAGTGAGCTGGTGGAAGACAGTCACATCAACCCCAGGTTGATTATTTCTGCCATGCATAGAGATGGAACTTTGGTCTAATCAGCGCAACAGCATTTATTCTTTTATCTCACCCTTCCTCCAAGGAAATTAGGGCATCACACAATGCCCCCTCTTTGAGATGGAGAGACTGGCCTAAGGTTGTCCTATGAGCATCATGGCCAAGTGAACATTTAAACACAACTCTCCCTGGTCCTAGTTGAAGACTCTAACCACTAGACCTCGTGTCACAGGAGGAGTGTGCAGCTTGCTGAGGTGGTGGAATGAATGGACAGCACCAGTTCAGACTGCAAGTGGAAGGGGCAGGTAATTGTGTACCTGTGTTCCCCTACATTTAAAACTCCCAGCACAGAGAAAACCACAGTGAGTACAGCTGGTGACTGTTTTCCTCTAATTGCAGCAAGGTGATCTATCTATCTGTCCATTCACCCATCCTCCAAAAAGAGCAGATAGACAATTAGAATACAAATGAAGGACAATTTTGGTCTATTTGATGGAACGCAAAGTTTTGGCACCTTCAGAACTGAGCGATTGGAAAAGAAACTTTTTGACAAATGCAAATAAGGGAGAAAACAGCTGTGGGAAGTGATGGAGGAATACTAATTTGAGATATACAGTACATGTGTAATTATGCTAATTGTATTATGCAAATCTAAGCAGGGCAATGTGTCTGTAAGCGGCCAATCTGCTTTTTAGCAGAAAGGGATTAGCCTCTATTTTCAGGGGACTGGTATTTCAGGAAAGGAGGACGTGAAGTTTTTCAAGCTTGGGTCACTAGCTTCCCTAGAGGGGGTGCAAAGCACTAAGTTTTGCAGGGAGGCTCTCTGCAGCATGTGAGCAGCCTCTCCCCCTTTGGAGCCAGGTGTACACTTCCTTTTTACTTCCACTGCCCAGAATGACTCTGGAGGGCAGGGTGAGGCTCCCTGCAAAACTTAGTGCTTTGCACCCCCTCTAGCTATGCCATTGGTTTGGGTAAACATTTTTTTTTGTGCCAAGGAGCATTTTTTATTCCTCTCCTTTTAAAGGTCCATCACACACACACTGCCAAGAACCAATTATTCAGTACTTCACAGACATTGCAGCAGATAACAGGAATTTGGTAAATGTTCACATTTTACAGTAATAAAGATGCTTAGGAGGCCAAAGCGGAGTTAGAGGAAGAGTCCTGCTCAAGGCCAGCTGTGGGCTTTTGGTGAATGACCAACATTCATCATCATTTATGTCACCGACTGGTACAGGATATTAACTGTAAATGTCAGACCCATGTTTTATGACTCTGAACAATACGTGGCTCCTTGAGGGTGTTGAGGGCTGGTCGCCTGGAGGAGCCAGGGAGGGAAGGAGGAAGTCAAAGAGCAGATCTGTCCGTTTCAGAATGCAAGATGCACAGAGCAGTAGCATAGCCAGAGGGGGGGAAGCGCTTGCATTTAGAAGGCACTGAAACTCCCCACGTAAGCAAGATGCACAGACATCCTCGGAGCCATTTGGGGCAGCAACAGCAATGCGCAAGCACCTGCGCATTGCGGTCGCTGCCCCGAATGGCTCTGACAGCCACTAGGAGGAGCTACTTAGATAGAGAGTTGCAGTGTCTGCTGTACTTATGCACTGCCCCCCCCAGGGGGGGGAATGCTACTGGCTCAGACTAAGAGTCCAAGCCAGGATCTACAGCAGGGGAAACTGATTGATCTCTTGTTCCACATGATTCTGGCTGAACTGGTAACTGCATGTAGTGTCCCTAGGGGGCATAGACCCCATCCCCTTGGGTGCGACCGGATACAGGGGGGGGCTTACCCTGTTGAGGACGTGCAGTTGTCAGCGGCGGGGACAGGAGACAGACACGGTCGCTTTGCAGAGTCGGTTTACTTGCACAAGATGCTT
>NC_089826.1:4355000-4472500 GCF_035046505.1 Tiliqua scincoides
CAACTGAAAAATCCCTCTCCTCGGCAATCACCCGCCTTGCCTCTGAAGAGCATCCAAAGGAGAGCTTCTGATGATGACCTCTGTCTTCAAGCAGACCACGTTGCAGGGAGGTCACCTTTCATGTACCTCGGCCCCCTAAGACATAGGGCTTTAGACGTAACACTATGAACCATGTTCAAAAATGGATGAGGAACAATGAAACCATGTCAACATCCCCCATTTCCAACCTGGTTATCTGTCTACCAGCTGTATTCTGAACTAGCTGCAGCTTCCAAACAGTATTTAAAGGCAGCCCCATGAGTATTGTAGCGCAATAGCCCATCTGGGTGTTGTCTCATCAATTCAAGGTGCTGTCTTTACACTCTCACATAACACCAGAACCAGGGGACATCCACTTAAATTGAGTGTTGGGAGAGTCAGAACAGACAAAAGAAAATATTTATTTACTCAGCGTGTGGTTGGTCTGTGGAACTCCTTGCCACAGGATGTGGTGATGGCATCTTGGCCTGGACGCCTTTAAAAGGGGATTGGACGAGTTTCTGGAGGAAAAATCCATTACGGGGTACAAGCCATGATGTGTATGTGCAACCTCCAGATTTTAGAAATGGGCTATGTCAGAATGCCAATGCAAGGGAGGGCACCAGGATGCAGGTCTCTTGTTATCTGGTGTGCTCCCTGGGGCATTTGGTGGGCTGCTGTGAGATATAGGAAGCTGGACTAGATGGGCCTATGCCCTGATCCAGTGGGGCTGTTCTTATGTTCTTATATCTTTGATCTTGAAGGACCAAAACAATTTGGGACCAGAGTAGCTTGGGAACTGCTGTCCCCATACAAACCTGCCTAGGACTTTGGTTCTACTTTGGAGGCCTTGCTTTTTCTGAAACGAGGTGGGTCTCTGGGTCTGAAACAAGGTGGGTATGTGGAAACAAGTTGAGTATGTGGGAAAGGACCTTCGGGCAACCCAGTCCTGAGCTGCATGAGGCCCCCTGGCTCGACCACACTGAGAAGGGCTGCCGCAAGATCCGGAGCCTCCTGAGCTACCGCAGGAAGTGGGGACTTTCGTCCCCTTCCCCCAAATGAGGTAAGCAGCCCCACAATGGGTAAAGGCACCCATGTAGGGCTCTGTGCCCTACACAAGCGCCTTGGATCCTCTGTATTGGTGATAGTTTAAAAGCAAATAATTGAAAGAAGGAGATCTGGATAAGTTGGACCATTCAGCAGGGATGGGGATGTCCCTCGGGTCAGGTGACCTGAGCCTAAGTTGCAAAAACACATGTTTTGCTGACTCATGTATGCTTCAGTCAGACGTGTCACTGACTCGGGCGCTAACTTGAGTTTGAGCCACTTGCTTGGAAATGAATTCCCACATGTGCAGACTCGAGTCTGTGTCTGGGTGTTACTGCTTTCTTTTTCGGTGCGTGAAACACCTTGTGGGGCAAGTAGCCCTGGGCAAGCAGCAGCAGGAAGGTTCCAGGCTGAAGGCAGGGACGGGTTAATGTTGTCTATCAAGCAGGAGGCGGGGGAGGGAGGCAGGAGCAGGCTCTCGTATCCATTTCTGAAGGAACCAATGATCACTGGACGAAGATGGGTGGTCTTTTTTCCCCCCTCTGGACAAGGGAGGGCAGGAGGAGAAGCCCAAGGAGGTTCTTGCCTTAGGACTGGCTGGAGGAGGAAACAGGAGGTTGGGAAGCCAGAAAGCGGTTCTTCATGGTTCCGGCCGTTGTTACCTAGGAGGAAGAAGCCACCTCATTGAATGACAGGCAATAAGACTACTTCTGAGCAGGTTCTAAGCTGCAAAGAATTGGGTCATATTCTTACCCAAAATTACCTGACCCAAAAGACTCTGACTCGAGTCAAAATGACTCCAGAATTTCAGGGGGCGAGTCAGCAAACAGCGTCTGCTAGGATGCATGCATGACTCAAAGTTGTGGGGGGCCGAGACTTGGGACTCGACTCGAGTCTTGCCGTGGTGCCAAGTTCCCATCGCTGCTGTTCGCCCAGATGGAGCAATTGACATAGCAGGACCCAGTCCTTGTTCATCCATCCTTGCATGAATTCTTGTGCTCAAGGAGAACGGAAATGCATGTTCTCTCTAACAGCTTAAAAGCATCAGACAAGAAGATCCCTCATTTGCTTTTTTCCCACGCAAACAACATCCTGGGATAATGCACTTGCCAGCAAGTACACAAATTAGACATGCTAATGTAAATCTCCTTTGCTTAATTACCGTATCTGATCAGCATAATGTGCCACTTACGTTGACTGGTTCCAAAGGCCTTGGGTATTGCCCTGCTACTTTCCCCTGCCCTGGGCAGTTCCCCTGAGCCTGGGTGATGTGGGACACCTTAATCCCAACCCTAGATGTAAGGCAGGGGTGAGGCAAATTAAGAGCCAGCACATGGAAGGCCTTTGCAGCCTGTGGTTCAGGAGGTGTGATTTGTGGTGGCAGGCAAAGGTGCCTTCTCCACAGTGGACCTGAACCTCCCTGCTGTTGGAGATCAGGCAGGCTCCATTGTCCTGGTATTCCATCAACGGCTGAAGTTCTTCTTTGTTAGCAGACTTTGGTCTGCTGGAAGCCAAGGCCACATCTCACTCTGAAGGCCACCATTTCATCCTGAGCAGCATTCGTCTCGCTCCTGTGTTCTGCAGTTTTATTAGAACATAAGAACCTAAGAACAGCCCCACTGGATCAGGCAATAGGCCCATCTAGTCCAGCTTCCTGTATCTCACAGTGGCCCACCAAATGCCCCAGGGAGCACACCTGATAACAAGAGACCTGCAAGGCTTCCTGTAGTTAAGAACATAAGAACAGCTCCACTGGATCAGGCATAGGCCCATCTAGTCCAGCTTCCTGTATCTCACAGCGGCCCACCAAATGCCCCATGGAACAAGAGATTTCATTCTGGTGCCCTCCCTTGCATCTGGCATTCTCACATAGCCCATTTCTAAAATCAGGAGGTTGCATATACAGACATCATGGCTTGTAACTCATAATGGACTCCTCCAGAAACTTGTCCAATCCCCTTTTAAAGGCGTCCAGGCCAGATGCCGTCACCACATCCTGTGGCAAGGAGTTCCACAGACCAACCACACGCTGTGTAAAGAAATGTTTTCTCTTGTCTGTTCTAACTCTCCCAACACTCAATTTTAGTGGATGTCCCCTATAGTGGATATATAGTGGATAGTCCCCTTTAGTGGATGTCCCAATATAATATTGCATTGTGATTTTATTGTTTTCTGTTTAATGATGGTTGGCTCTTTTTGAGCATGCTGTTATTGAGATGCTAGAATAAGAGCATGCTGTTATTGAGATGGAAAAATAGGGTGTAGATATTTTAGAAGAAATACAATTAGGTCTTTGAAAACATCCCTACATGACTATTATGCCCCAGGACTTGTTTAGAAAGAGCAATTTTTACGGGGTTTCCAGGGATTGTCCATCAAGTTACAAATGAGGTTCACACCTGCTTGGCCCCCAAAGTACCACAGCGACAAGCACTCCTAGACCATTCACTTTAACTTCAGTCATTTCTATATGATAAACAAAACCATTTTAAATGGTTTTGACTGGATCAAGCATGAGACAGAACGCAGCAGTCAGTTCTGGCAGCAGATGTCGGGTCTTGGTTGTTATGCTTTTTATGCTGGAAAGGCAGCAAATAATGCTGGGAAACGTTGCTTCTGAGTAGTCCCAGAAGTCTTTTTGGATGCTCAGTCGAAACTGGCTGCTCTTTGTCAAGTACTGATAATCTTTGGAAGCCATTCTCTTCTCCTGCGAGCAGCCTTTGCCAGGCAGAAGTGAAAATGAAAGAGAAAGTGTCCTGTGATGTTCTGGCCGTTTGAAATGTAACTGTAAGCGACGGGACCAGCATGGAGTCACAACCTTTGCGTGAAAAATCCCTCCTTGCAGCTTTCAAGGAGACAGAATTGCCTTGGAGTCGTGAAGACAAAGTTGCCTTGAAGCTGACAAAATATGGCTCGATGGACTTTGTGATTTCCCTGAAGTTTAATATTATACTGTAGTATACATAATACGTATGTGGCTGTACTCTGTACTTTGAGATAATTCAAAAGGATCCTCTAATTTAACTCCCACTCAGGGTTGCTCTTTGGTGACTCAGGTCTGCAAGAGTTAAGTGGTTCTTCAACCTCCTCATTAATGCTTTTCAACATTAAAGTCCTCCAGAATAAAGCCAATGTAACTATGTCTAATTGAAAACCTAGGGTCTTCATGTTATCTAAAGTGAATGGGAAATGAAACAGGAGGTCTCTCAGCTGGAACAAATGAATGGTTAGTAATTAATTTGTTTCAGGACTGACCTTACATAAACCAGAAAAGATAAATAAGGACATTGAGGACACAATCCTATGCACACTACCCTGGGGTTAGGCCTCATTGACCTGAATGAGATGGGCAGCCCAATCTTAACTTGCTCTGGAACAGGCAGATCAAGTGACTTGTGCTGTATCCAGTGCAAGGTAGGTTCTTACTTGGGGTAAGAGAATTTTTTTTACCCCTTATCCCATGTCGTGCACCAGCTACCCCTATGGGGCTACTCAATCAATCAATCAATCAATCAATCAATCAATCAATCAATCAATCAATCAACAGCATTTATATACCGCTTTTCAACTAAAAGTTCACAAAGTGGTTTACAAAGAAAAGTCAAATAACTAAATGGCTCAATTTTGCACTCAAATTGTGCAAATTTGTGTCAAATTGTGCAAAATTGTGCGCAAATTGTGCAAAAATTGTGTCAATTTGCACTCAAATTGTACTCAAATTTGCACCCATAAATTTGCTGATGCAAATCCGGGCAGCCTGGATAAGGCCAATCAGACCAGGAGAGGGGTTAGGATGCAGTCTAAGGTGTCATGACCAATCCTACTCCCTTCCCAGGTCCGATTCACCTCCTGGTTCACCCACCTCTACCCCAAAATGCCCCTGCCTCCATTCCAACCTCCCATCACTCTCCCCAACTCCCCTTAGTAGAAGAGGTTATAACGCATTGCACACCTGTACGAGTCCCGTACAGATCCCTGCAGCCCTAATGGATAGATGCCTGATCTTGTCCGATCTCAGAAGCTAAGCAGGGTCAGGCCTGGTTAGTACTTGGATGGGAGACCGCCTGGGAATGCCGGGTGCTGTAGGCTTATACCATAGTCTCTCGAGACTGAAGGTTGCCAACCACTATCACCATACAGTGGTATGCGGGTGGAGCGATCCATGATCGAAACACTGCATAGGGTCAAACCAGTGACCTCAAGTAGCAATTAATAGCCCTTGTCCCCCTCCTGAATGATTCCTGCGTTGATTGAATTCCTGCATTGAATGATTCCTTGGTGATCTATGGTTTTTTCCACAAGTATTCTCTTATGGGGTTTATTCTCATCATCCTTAATGTTGGTGTCCATCAGCAGAAGGAGCTTCTGACACTGTCCGTGTCTGACCATAATTCTAGCAAAACCCGTTTTCTCTGTTTGGTCAATAATTAGTATATTAAAGAAAAAAGTTCAAGCCCAGCCCTCTGTCTTCTCTGCAGGTTTTTTACCCGATGATGTGTTCAGGGGGTAAAACTCAAACATGGACCCCCCACCCACCCACAGTCTGGTGTCTGTTTCATCACCCCAGAAATTCTACCGCCTGATTCAATTGCACATGTTTTGCCTGGCATTCCCCCCGGGACCTGATCCTGCCAGGAGACTGGCCTCCGAAGTGATGCCTCCCACAACTGCTAGAGGAAGGATAAAAAATGTTTAGCAATATCTAGGTTCCTGGACAAAGAAACGGTGGTTGTTTTTATTAACAATTTTCCCTGAACCGATAAAGGTTGTGGAAGAACATTAGTTCTGTTAAGCTGGTCCAGCTATGGGAAGTGAATGCTCAGAAAAGAAAGCAGTGAGATATTTCTCCTCTTTGGGTTTTGTCTGATGAGTGTAAAGGAAAACTAATTATCAAAGTGTTCGCCTCCGATGGTATCGTCTGCTCGGCAAGGACGTGGCCAGTACAAGAGTTGCTTTTGAAGCACGCGATTGAAAATGCCAATCGCACATCCTGGATGAAGGATGAACAATGCCACTTACCATATAATCTCCTGCGCAGGAAATTCTCTGATTAAGTGCAATAAAAAATAATAGAGCAAAGGTGAGCTTTTGAGTTCTATAGCACTCCTTAGCAGACTGGATGGGAAGCAAAAAGCCAGGGCGAGAAAGGAGAGGGGGGTTATGTTGGAGGTGTCTGTAGATTTTACAGACTGCAGGCTATGAGGCACTTCCAGCAAACCCCATTCCCCTTGTCCTTTTACTTCCTATCTAGCCTGATGAGGAGTGCTGTAGGACTTGCAAGCTTGCTCTTTCTTGCTTTGTTACTTTTTCATTAGCCCTAAACAAAGCATTACTCCACTTTGGATCATTCTAGGTAAGCATCTCTTTGCATACTGCTTTTCCCATAAAGACCTGAAGCAGTGGCTAATTAAGCAGTGGCTAATTAAGCAGAACACTTCGAAACAACGGGGACCGGAGATGAGTGGGCGGAAGAGAAGGGATGAGAGAAGAAAAGAAGACCGATAAGAGACCAGGGAGGCCAAAGTGATATCTGTTGTTCCTAAAAAAGAAAGGAGCTAGAATACAAACAGATCCCTGACCCTCATGCTGTTTGGCACATATGTAGAATTATGGTTTCCTGCCATCCAGAATAACACTTTTAAAGTGCCACCTCCTTGACAACACGTTGCTGTAATTATTTATGTTGCAAGTTCTTTCTAAAGTGAACTTGGTGGACCTGTGATGATGTTTGGGAGTGAAGGAAGTTTTGGCATATGGGGGAGGGGAATCTCAAAGGATACAGAAGTTCATTTCCTTCCTGCTTGACTGACTTCCTCAGTCTGCTCCTCCGCTGGCGATCAGCTGCCCGCTGCGCTGGGTCTTCTTGGACCACCTTGTCCTCATGCTTTTTGAGAATTGATAAGCCTCCTGCAAAGAGAATGAATGGACATCACCAGAGCAACTGGGCCATGGCTGCTTAGCCGCTCCTCAGACCAGGAAAGATGGGCATGGTGTCTCCTTAGCTAACCACCTTTGGAAGGCTCTTTTCCCCCATCTGCTGACAGGGTTCGGACGCAATTCTCAAGATGGGCGGGTTGTTCAGAGAACTCCAGTTGAGCAACAGGGTGATTACATGGAGTGCAAAAGGGAGCAAGACACAACCTGCATCCTGGTGCCCTCCCCAGCATCTGGCATTCCAAGGTAGTCTCCATCTGTTCACCTGACCCAGGCTCAGTGGCATAGCTAAGGGGGTCAGAGGGATACATTGCCCTGGATACCATGCCTTGACAGAATGTCTTAGAGGCGCCCGAAAGGCAAAACTTCTGGTTTTCACCAAAACTTCAGAGGCCTCTAACATGTTGTCTGGGTGTGTTAAGAACTGGGGATTATGGGGAAAGTATGATGTATGGGGTATGTAAAAAATTTTTGTGACCCCCTGGGGGACAGATGCCTTAGCTATCCCACTGCCCAGACTTGACAATTTTGACCAACAGTAACCTTGCAGGTAGGAGTCTGGTACTGGGATCCCATCAGGGCTTCAACCTGGAACCTTCTGAATGCCAGCCATGTTCCTTCCTGCGGCCCCCCTCCTCAAAGGAGGACCCTATTTGTACTGGCGGTGATTTACAGAAATATATACAGTGCCCTTGGGGCATGTGTAGAGGATCCCAAAAGGCAGTAAAATAAGTCCCTGGGCTGGAAAAAAAAAAAGTAACAATTTATTAAAAACCACTTTTCTGACATTGTCATCAAAAGCTGGCCAATGTTATTTGCCGATTGTTTTCTTCCCTGGAGGGTTCTAAGGCCACCAGCTGGAATGCGGCTTCCAAAAGCTTTCTTTGTCATGGTTCCAGTGAATTAAATGTGTCTTATGTACGATTGTTAGGAGAAATAATTCTTCCTGGAGGAGAAATATATTAATAGGCTGCAAACTCTCTCTTTCAGCGTCAAAAACATAAATGCAGGGTAAAGAAAGATGATTATTTATGATTTTTTTTAAAAAAATTCAGCTAACATTTGTTTGAAACAAGTAAATGCTCAATCCTGTCCGACTTTCCTGTGCTGATGCAGCTGCAATGCAGCTCCAAGGTAAAGGACTAAACGTTCCCTTACCTTGAGGGGGCCTCCATGACTTCCTCCCCAACAACCCACAACCTCAGTATGGGAAAGTTGGCTAGGATTGGACCCTAAAGTGCAAAAAAGACAATGTGTAATGCAGGGGAGGGGGCATTACACATTGTCTTTTTTGCACCTAGCTTCTGCAAGGGGCTAAGAACGGAGGTCTCAGGAGGAAATGCAAAACTGAGCCCACCACTGTTGAACCTCAACCACATCTACCTCCCAACCTTAGTGGGGCTTCCTTCGGAGAGGAGTAGGAGCAGGACCCAGCATAGCTCCTGGCACACTCAGAGGAGTCAACAGCTCTTAGGGGGCAGCTGCAGTTTGCCTTTCTGCTGACACCATACCTGTGAAAGCAGATCTGTTGCAGGTCCCACAGAGCTTCCCACCTAGATCTTTGCCCCAGTTGTGAATGTGCCATTGCCCTGGAATGCAAGAAGTAGGAGCTATGGCAGAGTTTAGTAGCCTGCAAACCAGTGACAAAGCAGCCATTTGCTTGGTTAGGATTGCACCCATTCCCGCATGTAGAAATTTTGATGTTTCAGGAAGGGTTTTCATCTCTCGTGCTCCCTGGCACTTTCCTCTTCTATATAAAGGAATGAGGTGGCATTTGGTGAAGGATCATTCCATCTGATAAGCCCCTGCTACTGAATAAAATGATACAGTCCAGCTACAGCTTCACCACCTCACCTTCTGTTTGTGAGATTAAGGAAGTTCACTAACAAATACTCTAAAAAAAATACCCCCTAAGGAAGTTAGTGGTAGACAGGAGGGGGCCTGGCGTGGTATGGTCCATGAAGTCACAAAACGTCAGACATGACTTAAAGACTGAATGACAAAGATGTTTCAGTGAACACATGAAATATATTAGTTATCCCGATCGCCTAATTAAAAGGGTGATCGGAGTTTGTTTGGCCTGGCCTGGGACACGAGAGTCCCTCCCCAAGGGGGAGGGGAAGGGGGCTGGGTCTGGCAGCTACGGCAGGCCTTTTAAAGGGCGCGGGACCCAGCCCTCTTCCTCCTTTACACGTGGGCACCGTGGGAATACCCGCTTGCCCACCCTAGAGGCAGTCTGAGTCTAACTGGTCACCATTTGGGGCCGGGTAGGAATTTTTTGCTGCCTGCCAAGATTGACCGATGGGCAGGCAGTTTTTTCGCCTACCCCAGACTGTCACGGGCCAGGGGGTTGCACCCCCCCTGTTTTCGAGCTGCCATTGGTCACTTTAAGAGCGAATGTGGTGCGGGTTAGGAGATGTGAATGGGACTCTGGGCATGTACCTTCAGGTGGCATAGGCAGGGCGGAACCCTATTTCAGTCCTCAGGGGCTTGGCGGCACAAGGACGTAGACAGGGCCCTTGCCGGGACCGCGGGGCACACCTCAGAGGCTCAGTGGCTCGAGGTGGCGCAGTCCACGGTCCGGCTGCCTTCCCCTTAAGGGACAGACATGGATGAGACGCGCCACCCAGCAGCGGGGCGCGACTTGGAGTCGGGTGCATGCCCGCCTGGGGGCAGAGGTTTCTGGTACCGCCCAGAGGTCCCAACCCACACCGCAGGGGCTTTCGCTGCCTCGGATGCTGCAGGTCTCAGCCTCCTCTTCTCTTGTTAATGTGAAATAAAGTGGCCCTTTCTCCCATATCTGTTGTCTCGAGTGTTCATTGGACAGTGCGGAAACAAAACATTCCAGAGAGTTCTATAAAAAGTGTTTTAAATGGCCTGGAAGATTTTTAAAAAATGCTTTAAAAACACACACATCAGGTTTTTTTTCCTGCAGAATATGTTCTCTCCACTGGCCCTGAAAAGTCTTGAGGGTGCATTAAACTTTCTCACACTGACAGTTCCAATCCCAGCCTCCTGTCAATGAAAAATCAACTCAGCCAACATCAGAAGTCCCGATCATGCTGACAAGTGATGAGTCATTTCATTCCGGCATTGAACACCTATGATTAGGCATTAATTGGCAAGGCTTTCGGAGGGAGCCTCCTTTTATAGAATGCTCCTTTGCAGCCCTTTTTCTTTCCTTCTTAAAGCTTTTGTTCAATTGACGGGTTACTTACAGGCCCTCCAGGAAAAATAACTGCCTGGTAGACAATGAATCGTGCTCAGGACCTGCTGATGTCCAATTTAGCGTTCAGGAGATAAGTGGCCGAATTAATGTCCAGAAGCAAACTGGACTGGGAATGGAGACTCCACAGCTTCTAATTAAGTCTCAGCAGAAGTCTTAAGTATTCTGTGCTACTACAAACTCTGGCACTCTAAGGACCCAATCCTACTATGCTGTTACAAATCCTTGCACTGTAAGGGCTCAATCCTCTCTGAGCCTTGCACTGCCAGAACCAGTATTCCAGCAGCGCAAGGCCCTTAATGGTGGCACAAAAGCTGGATATGTGCTTCCAGGCCGCTGCAAATGGACAGTGGCAGGTTGCATGTGACAGTGGCTCTGGGAGGTTCTGAGCTCCCAGTAAGTTAGCAGTGGGGGCATGTGATGAGCAGGGCTGGAGAGGGCAGGGGGTGTTTTGGGGAGGGCAGGGGCTAAGAACATAAGAGTCCTGCTGGATCAGGCCAAAGGCCCATCTAGTCCAGCTTTCTGTATCTCACAGTGGTGACTTTTCAGAGTGGTGAAGACCAGAAGTGATTGTGAGGAGCTCCAGAAGGATCTCTCCAGACTGGCAGAATGGGCAGCAAAATGGCAGATGCGCTTCAGTGTCAGTAAGTGTAAAGTCATGCACATTGGGGCAAAAAATCAAAACTTCACATATAGGCTGATGGGTTCTGAGCTGTCTGTGACAGATCAGGAGAGAGATCTTGGGGTGGTGGTGGACAGGTCGGTGAAAGTGTCAACTCAATGTGCAGCGGCAGTGAAGAAGGCCAATTCTATGCTTCTGATCATTAGAAACGGTATTGAGAACAAAACAGCTAATATTATAATGTCGTTGTATGAATCAATGGTAAGGCCACACTTGGAGTATTGTGTCCAGTTCTGGTTGCCGCATCTCAAAAAAGACATAGTGGAAATGGAAAAGGTGCAAAAGAGAGTGACTAAGATGATTACAGGGCTGGGGCACCTTCCTTATGAGGAAAGGCTACAGCGTTTGGGCCTCTTCAGCCTAGAAAAGAGACGCCTGAGGGGGGACATGATTGAGACACTCAAAATTATGCAGGGGATGGACAGAGTGGATAGGGAGATGCTCTTTACACTCTCACATAACACCAGAACCAGGGGACATCTACTAAAACTGAGTGTTGGGAGAGGACAGACAAAAGAAAATATTTCTTTACTCAGCGTGCGGTTGGTCTGTGGAACTCCTTGCCACAGGATGTGGTGATGGCAACTGGCCTGGACGCCTTTAAAAGGGATTGGACAAGTTTCTGGAGGAAATATCCATTACAGGTTACAAGCCTTGATGTGCATGTACAACCTCCTGATTTTCGAAATGGGCTATGTCAGAATGCCAGATGCAGGGGAGGCCACCAGGATGCTGGTCTCTTGTTATCAGGTGCGCTCCCTGGGGCATTTGGTGGGCCGCTGTGAGATACAGGAAGCTGGACTAGATGGGCCTATGGCCTGATCCAGTGGGGCTGTTCTTATGTTCTTAACTACAATTCCCAGAATGCCTTGCAGGTCTCTTGTTATCTGGCGTGCTCCCTGGGGCATTTGGTGGGCCGCTGTGAGATACAGGAAGCTGGACTAGATGGGCCTATGGCCTGACCCAGTGGGGCTGTTCTTATGTTCTTAACTACAATTCCCAGGAGGCCTTGCAGGTCTCTTGTTATCTGGTGTGCTCCCTGGGGCATTTGGTGGCTGCTGTGAGATACAGGAAGCTGGACTAGATGGGCCTATGGCTTGATCCAGTGGGGCTGTTCTTATGTTCTTAACTACAATTCCCAGGAGGCCTTGCAGGTCTCTTGTTATCTGGTGTGCTCCCTGGGCATCTGGTGGCTGCTGTGAGATACAGGAAGCTGGACTAGATGTGCCTATGGCCTGATCCAGTGGGGCTGTTCTCATGTTCTTAAACTACAATTCCCAGGAGGCCTTGCAGGTCTCTTGTTATCTGGTGTGCTCCCTGGGGCATTTGTTGGGCTGCTGTGAGATACAGGAAGCTGCACTAGATGGGCCTATGGCCTGATCCAGTGGGGCTGTTCTTAAGTTCTTATGTTTAGGGATCACCAGATGCCTCAAGGAGCACATAAGGCAACAAGACACCGGCATCCTGTTACCCCTCCCTTGCACCTGGCATTCTGAGGTAGCCTACTTCTAAAACCACAAGGTTGCAGATACCCATCTCAGTCTGTAACCTGTGATAGTCTATTTTTTTTTCCTTTTCTAGAAATCTATCCCGTCCCCTTTTAAAGGCATCTAGGCCAGATGCCATCACTACATCCTGTGGCAAGGAGTTCCACAGTCTAATTCCACGCTGGGTACAGAAATATTCCCTTTTGTCTGTTCTAATTCTCCCAACATTCAATTTTGGTGACTGTGGTCCCCTGCTTATGGTGCTGTGCGAGGGGGAAAGGATCATCCCGCTATCCATCTCCTTCTTAACTGTGTACATTTCAATCGTGTCCCCCCTCAGGCGCCTTTTTTGCTAGACTGAAGAGCCCTAAAGAGAAACTAAATACTAAAGAGAATTAATCTAGTTTTCTATTGGTTATTCTATTGGTTATTTGATTTTTCTCTGTAAACCGCTTTGTGAACTTTTAGTTGAAAAGCGGTATATAAATATTGTTAATAATAATAATAATAATAATAATAATAATAATAAACAGTCTTTTTAGATTAAAGAAAAAGAGCCTTTTTCTAGTCCAATGAGACTAAACAGAAGGGTGGTTCAGGAAAGGGAAGGGGTGGATTCAAGCAGCAGTACTTCAGCCAGGAGCCTATCCTCCTTTTTTGAACCCATCCTACCCCTTTTTGCTCTCCCAGGTCTCCTTACCTTACTCTCCTTAGTTCTCCTGATTGCCCTCCCACCATTGGACGTGGCATGTACCTTGTTGGCATGGCTAAATTTTTGCCAGTGGTGGGGATGGGTAGGATTGGTTTGTAGGGCTGCAATCCAACTCCCACTCACCTGGGAATAAATCCCATTGATTTCAGTGGGATGTACCGCAAATGAAGGTATGTGCAAGCAAAATGGAGAGGGAGGTGCAGCTCTGCAGAAGATCTCATGGTCTGTATATATCTAGTATTTGCTGGAATGCAAGCCATTGGGATGGAGGAACATACATAGTTTTGACAGGAAATGTGAGATTTGATTTATCCATCCTGTCTTTTTGGAGACTATTCTTCCTCCTGCATTTGATTGACTTGGGCGATTTTCCCTCTTTTGCCTGTCAATTTCTGATTCTTTTGGTAATCCGTTGGGAAATATTAAGTTTCTGGTGGGATAGGTGTGTTGCATGGATAAACTCTTGTAATAAACTATTGAGGATCTGCACTGGTAATGGAAACTTCCTTGCTTTTAGAACCTTTGCTTGAAAAGTTTAATTTTCAATGCCTTCATGCAAAATTTGTACTTCAGCTCCATCGACTGTTATGTCTCTTTTCTGCATTTGCTATTAATAGAAACTTTCTCTTTCACACTTTGTAGCTCTGCTCTCTGGTTTTGCCAGAAGGAAGTGAAATGATAATTTAAATGCTAATTCCACTTGGACGGCACCTTTGTAATCGGAGCCAAGCTCTCCCGTAAAGCTATCATGTGAATGAAGGCAAAAATGTAAGTCCATGCCCCTAAGGACTTTATGATTTCAGTGCTAGGAGTGGAGGAGAGAGCTAGTGGTGATGCCTGAGGTCAAAGCTCATGGCTAAGAAGACCATTTTTTTCCGACTTGCAGTTGGTTGATCTAAGAATTGCCCAACTTGGTTTATCTAAGAATTGTCTTCTGTGACTGGCAGGAGATCTCGGATGTGTCAGGCAGAGATTTTTCCTAGCTATGCTGCTTTATGTCCTTCAAGTGTGGCTGTAGGGAACTGACATTGCAAGCTGTTTGCAGGCAAACTGTGTCATCAACCACTTTCATGTCACAATGCCAATCAATCAATCAATCAATCAATCAATCAATCAATCAATCAATCAATCAATCAATCAATCAATCAAGTATGAGACTGGGGTCCCACTGCTGATCCTGCATCTCCCCCGGCATCCAATCTGCCCAATCTCCACACCTGCTGCCACTCACCCCCTGCCTAACTGTTTCCCCCTACCTCTTTTCACAACATCCCTGTGAGGTAGCGGCCGGAGCAGAGCTGAGTTAGGAGTTATGGGTCAAGACTGCGAGAAGAGACTGTGCAGGATTCTTTCAAGAACTCCGTTTTGATAAGGCAGCACCATTCTTGGATTGGATCCAAGCCCTCTCTTGCTTTGAAAGGTTACTGTGACCCCCCAAATGAGACTTTTTAACTCCATTGGGGTCACAGTCCACAAGTTGGAGAACGGTGCTCTACAGTGAACCAGAGCTCCTCCCCACATGTTGCTGTTGATCTTGTCGTCATATCTGCACGTATTTGGAATTCGTTTGAAACCAGGCTTTTGCATTTTTTTCCCCTGATTCCAGATAAGTTTCTTCATTAGAGTCTACGTTTTGCTCCATAGACTTTCCTCCCATCTCTGATTCTTTCTTGGCAACTAACTCCACATACCACTGTTGTATTTTCACCGTTCTTTCGTATCCCAGCTTGGGTTCCAAGATACAGAACTGGCTATTATCATGTTATAATTAATTACACTACATCTTCCGCAAATCCCACTGTCAGCTTCTCAAGGGTTCTGGAGGAGAAAGCCTTTGGCTTCTGTGCTGCATTTCAAAAGAACAGCCAAAATATTTTAAAGACTGAAATGATTTGTTCTCTGCTTGCCTTGACAATCCGCTGATATCCTTTCACACTCCATACTGCCTAGGATGTCACTGTACCTTTATTTATAGTGTTTATGTTGAATACTTGGGAGGCCTCTTTAAGCAAATCATGAAAAAAGAGCCAAAGCTTATGACTATGAACAGGAAATATGCTTGGTCGTCCCGTCCTGTCCCCCCCAATTACTACAGAACAGTGAAGGTTTCATAGCTCATCATAAGAGTCTCATTTTCCTTGCCCAAGCTCTGCACACATTGTTCAACCCTGGGGATGAGTCAACATATTAATTTTTTTTTTTTTCCCAATTTCCTTTTAGCTTAAATTTAAATGGTTGTCTTTTGGGGAGCATTTTTTTTTTCCAAGCTCTCTCTTCAATATTTTGACCATGTTTTAACTGGTGGTGTCTCCAGGTGACATTCCAGTTGCTTCCTAGAGCATCACTATGCTGCCATTTTGAAAGGCTTTGGATCTGGTTGGGTGTGTCGTGCAGACTAATCACATTCCGGGCAAACAAATATTTTCTTTGCTTTGTCCTAACTCTCCCATTTAGTGGCTGTCCCATGGTTCTGGTCTTAAACATTTGCCTTAAGAAGAAAATCCATGTTTAGAATTGGGTATTGTACAGTTCCTACCTTGGTGTCCAGAGGTTGACTCTAAGAATGCAGACGTTGGCCATCAGTGACATAGACAATGTGTCTCCTGAGCAGAGATTCCATCATGTCTATGATCTGTGTGGTATCTAGTTTGCTGTTGCATGTAAATAGATATTATCAAATAGTCATAGCGCAGCAATGGCTGGCCCTGCTGTCCAGTCTCAATATCAACAATGATGGTTTCTGCGATTGCATCATGGAGTGTGAAATACTGAGTGTTGATCACCCATCATTGCAACAGCTCTACACCTCACCTCCTTCAGCTTGTGGGGGTTGCTTAGTTTCTTAATTATTGGATGACTTTCTAGATCTTGAGATGAAAGATACCATCAAGAGGGAATGGCAAAGATATTAATTTGCACTTCTTCCAGGTTTTTCAAGTTCATCTAACAACCGTCTTCCTTTCATCTTCCCCTTAGAACTCTTGGCCGTTTCCACAGCTGCGGCAGCTGTTTCAAAATTTTATTATATTTGCTGGCCTGATGATCCTCCTCCATGTGCGTTTGATAAGATCTGCAGAAAACACCGTTTTCAAGCCTCTCGCATCGTGACACTGTCACAGACAGCATTTCCAAATTACATGGGCAATTTGGTTTTCGGGTGGTGGTGGTTTCAAAGCCTACATTTATCTTCAAAGTGACGAGATCGTTTCAATTGGCTATCACTTTCCTCTCCAAATGAAGAAGACTATATGAACATTAAACATAGACTTAAAAGTTGACCACTGGATGGTGGGAACTGGAGATTGAAAACAGGTACTCAGTTTTCAACACCTTTTCTGTTGCTAACTTCACTAGTCCAATCAGATCATGCACTGACACACCCAATCAGTAGCACAGCTAGAGGGGGTGCAAAGCACTAAGTTTTGCAGGTGCATCATTGCACTGTGCAAGTGACCTCTCCCCCTCCCCTTCAGAGCCATTCTAGGCAAACCTTGCAAGCTTCTCCAAGCTTTAGTGAAAATTTAAAGCCTCCAGGTACTGAGCTCAGGCTCTGATGAATTTGCCAGCATCTGCCTCCCCTTCATGGTCAGCTGGCTAGCCGAACAACCCCAACCCCAAGAACATGGGATTTGGAGTGGGGTCCCAGTGTTGGTGCAGTAGGGATCACCAGAAATTGTGACATGCTCTGACATGGAAGTGCCCATTACTTGTGCAAGCGGAGTTATGTATCTGTCCTGTTCCTGCCACTACTACTGTGTGGCCTTACTAGAAAGGCGAGGAAGCTGTTCAGCCAGTCAGGCAGCAAAGTTTCCACAAGAGCAGGGACCCTCTCCAGCAAAGGCATGACCTGAAATGGCACAATGAGAATAATTGTCAAGGCACACCATCGGTTTTTAGACAATTGACAAGGCACACTATGCTGTTGGTGGGGGGCTCACATCGCCCAATCGCCCACCTAATAAATAACTCTCCCCAAATTCCCACGGCACACCTGCAGATCATTCGTGACACACCAGTGTGCCATGGCACAGTAGTTGAAAATGGCTGAACTAGAGGGTGGAGAATTGACTGCCCAAAGCCACAGCTGACTTGTCAGTGCTCTCTGGTGGTCTGTAAGGGAGTGCTTACTCAGTGAGGTGCTGGAAGTGACTGAAGGCAATTTTTGTTCCTGAGATCTTGAGGACTACTTCTCAGGGTCACGTGGACCACCTGTGGTTCACAGACTATGTGCTGGGAACCAGTGGTCTAGACCAGGGGTGTCCAAAGTTTTTGGCAAGAGGGCCACAACATCTCTCTGACACTGTGCTGGGGGCCAGGGAAAAAAAGAATTAATTTACATTTAAGATTTGAATACATTTACATAAGAGTGCATAAATGAATATATTAAAGATGAACTTATATGAATGAATTAAGGTCTTGCAATAGCTCAAGGCCTATAAAAGGCCTTGCACAAGGCAAGGCTAGCCTTTCCTTTTCTGCCGCTACTGCATCGCTGATGTGAAACAGCAAGCAGTGGAAGGAGCCCTCATCCCACAGCTCATGCGAGAGGTCAAACAGTCGCCCTCATGCTGACAGCAGTTGCGTCGGGCCAGTGTGGGCTCCAACAAATCACTGGAGGGCCAGAGTCTCATTGGAGACTTGGGTCTCCCTGAGGGCCACATTGAGAGGCCTCGAGGGCCGCAAGTGGCCCCAGGGCCGGGGTTTGGGCACCCCTGTTCTAGACATATTTTAATACCTATTATATCTGAATTCTTTTTCTCAAGGGAAATCCATATTTCCCTTTTGAGATGTGCCAACGATCGTGGCACCACAAAGATACTGATTTATTTTACAAGGTTATTTTCAGGATTCCACTTAAGGTTACTTATAACAGTGTTCTCAATGGGGGTACATGCAGGGGCAGGGAAGACATGTAAGCACCACTGATGCTTTAAAATAAATCCTATTTTGCTGCACGTTTAGAAGCCAGGGAACCCTGAAGCTTCCAAATGCCTGCATATCTTGCCAGGCAGGTACTTCAGTGATCTGGGCACATCTGCTTGAATGTGTACATGACTGTGTGAGAAAAATATTCATCAACCCTGGAGCAATCTTTTCTCTGAAAAGCCAGAATGAAAAGCACCCTGCTTACGCAAAGCAGTTTATCAAGCAGTAGAGGTCAAAGTATAGGGGAACTAGCCACAAATATGTCCCACCCTTCTTCCAGGGTTCTCAAAACAGCGTACATGGACTTCATGTTACCACCCAATGAAGTCTGTCTGAGTTTGTGACTGCCTAAGGACATTGTCAGTGTGCTTTTGGGTTAAGCACATATTCGAGCCTGGCTTTCTTTGATCCAAGTGTGTGGGTAGAAGGCAGAGAAGAGCCAATATTCTATCACGAGGCCACAGTGGCTCTCAAGCGTGATAACAGTCGGGAAGACAGAATTGTGGTATGATCCTACGGTGCCTCTGTGCCAGCAGACTGTTGCAAAAGTGCCATGAAGCATGCAACTGCGTGCTATTGGGGGCCCCTGGCAGGACAGCCAAAGCCTTCCCGCATGGACCAGTACAAGGGATGGCACCCACCAGAAAGGTAAGCTTCATGCTGAGTGGTGCAGAGGTGGAACGGGGCAGGGGAGTGTTCAGAGAGGGTGGAATGGGGTGGGGGAGGGTAGCAACCGGGACTGATCTGGCCTGGGAAGGGATCAATGGTGCTGGAGTGCACCACGTCCTGTCCCCTTTCCAGGATCTGATCCGCCCACACCAAATGACGTGGACTTGTGTGGAAGACCTCTGATCTCCTGGCAGTTTTTAAAAAATATATGCAGCCGTGCCCCCTGCCCTGGTTAAGCCTGGAGCCATAGTTCTAAGCAATGGGGATTCTGCTCACACTGATTTTTCCACTCATTCTTCCACGCAGTGGTGTAGCTAGAGGGGGTGCAAAGCACTAAGCTTTGCAGGGAGCCTCACCGCAGCATGCAAGCGGCCCCTCCCTCTCAGAGCCAGGCATTCACCTCCATTTTGCTTCCCCCACCTGGAATGACTCAGAATTGTAGGGGGAAGGGCCCCTTGCATGCTGCAGTGAGGCTCCCTGCAAAACTTAGTGCTTTGCACCCCCTCTAGCTATGCCACTGCTTCCAAGCTGCTGTTTATCTCAGGGGCAAAATGTGCGTATGTGCACATGAGGTTCAAAAAGATTCGGGTCAGTCATCTTGGAATGTACCTTGAGTCATCTAATCATGTTGAGAGTGAGGTCCAGAAACCGGTTTTGCCTTGTTTGATGGAGGTTTATAGGATCCAGCGGATTATAGGTTTCAAGGTACTGATTTTGACTAAAGACCGGTTCTATCTTCCAGGGTGCTTGCTCTTACACCCCAGAATGGCTACACACACTGTATTTCAGCAAGCAGGTTATTGCAAGGACACAATAGTGTTCATTTGCTATTTCTTCCAAAGGAAATGTGCCCTGTACAACCTGTCTTGCGCTTGAAACAATACAGGTGTGAATCATGGGGACACGTTCTCCAATCTATGTTGTTATGTGATTAGGTCATTAAGTGAACATCCAGTCTAATCTATTGCCTTTATTGTGTAGACAGGCACTCCCTGCGAGATACTAGCTGGCTACACAGGCAGCTAGAGATAGATTGCCTCTTCTTTGCATTAAGAACCTCTCTGTTGTGTAAACAGACTGTTGCAGGCTGTGGGAGACACGATTGCCTCATTAAGAGCATCTTTATTGTGCTTTGACCACTGTCATATATGTGGTCCGTTGTTAAGCCAACGGTTGTTAAGCGGCGCACGTCTGTACTCTTAGTAGCCCTGAGCTCTTGGGCAATAAATACATTGCAGATGCTTCTAAGCAAACAATTTTGAGACATGTCATCCCACAGACACTCCTGTGAGCAAATCAGATGGAAACTAACAGCAGACATTAGAGAAGGAGCCAAATTGAGGAGCCGTCTTGAGGGTGACACCTGCTTTAAGTCATTGTGAGTTTCATTGATATTGTTTCAAGTCTCATTGAACCTGCCTCTAATTATAGCGAAATGAGGAGGCAGGTATATTACAAATGATTCAAAGATGTCACAGTTACTACTACAGGTGACAAAACATGTGCACCTTAATAATGAATTAGCAGCGCTTAAAAAGCAGAACTTGTAAGTTCGGAAAATATCTCCGCCACCCCAGCCAAAGCATCTGACAGCTTAGTTAGAGGTTTAAAAGCAGGCATTACAATTAATGCCACTCAATTACCCTAACAGAGTTAAGTAGGTTTTAACATTTTACGGCTTTCTTACCCCCTGGGATGGAGAAGGAAGAGAAGCAATACATGGAGCAATACGCTTCCTTATGCCCCCTTCCCCACTGCATGTTTCAATCAAAATAAGAAAAATTGCTTGTTCTCAGTTGTAAACACTCTTGTCAAAAAGAGATGTTTGGGTTTAACAGATTGAAGCGCAGAGCATGGATTAAAATTACGCTGTGTTTTCAGAAGCTGAATATAACCGAAATTACATTCAGCTTCTAAGCCTGTCCTTTGAAAGGTCTCCCAGTGTTTGGGTGTTTTGATCTCAGTATATTCTTATTCTTAATCATCATCATCATCATCACTGCTCTGTTCCATAGTCAGTGGCAGGCCCCTTTCACCAAGTCTGGGCAGAAAGAGAAGGCAAATAAAAATGAAATTGCAAAACAAAATATCTAATGCAGTGGTGTAGCTAGAGGGGGTGCAAAGCACTAAGTTTTGCAAGTGCCTGAATGCGCCCTCCCCATCCCCTTTGGAGCATTTGCATCTGTTTTGTTCCCACCACCCAGAATGGATCCAAATGGGGAGGGGAAGGGCCTGCTTGCACGATCCGTTAGACACCTGCAAAGCTTAGAGCTTTGCACCCCCTCTAGCTATGCCGCTGATCTAACTTGGCCTTCCAAAACTGCAGCAAAGTGTGCTTTGGAACACCGCATAAACACGTCCTCTAGAAATTAGATTTTTTTTTTGGTCATGTTCTTGTTCAACACCATCTTTTTTTTCTTCTCACTTTGAAAAGACTTTGAGAAGGAGGCGTGAAAAGTCAGAACACCTTGTGCTTTGAAAAATTCAAATTTCTTCTGGATAGGAATATCCTTCCTAACAGGCACTTGCTACTGCCTCAAGTTTGCTTCTGAAGATAACTTCATTGGAAATCAACCCTGGCCTGGAAGCACGGCTGCCCCCACCCAGACGGCGTCTTTGTGCACATTAGAAAGTGGTTCCCCTTCCTCCCCACTGGAAGTGACATTCTGCCAGCATCTTCCTCCTCCTCTCCATTCAGTTGTCTGAATGGCACCCCCTTAGATGTGGCACCGAGCTAAACAAGCGCATCGGTAAAGCAGCTACCACGTTTTCCAGACTCACAAAGAGAGTCTGGTCCAACAAGAAGCTGACGGAACATACCAAGATCCAGGTCTACAGAGCTTGCGTCCTGAGTACACTTCTGTACTGCAGCGAGTCATGGACTCTTCGCTCACAACAGGAGAGGAAACTGAGCGCTTTCCACATGCGCTGCCTCCGACGCATCCTCAACATCACCTGGCAGGACAAAGTTCCAAACAACACAGTCCTGGAACGTGCTGGAATCCCTAGCATGTATTCACTGCTGAAACAGAGACGCCTGCGTTGGCTTGGTCATGTCGTGAGAATGGATGATGGCCGGATCCCAAAGGATCTCCTCTATGGAGAACTCGTGCAAGGAAAGCGCCCTACAGGTAGACCACAGCTGCGATACAAGGACATCTGCAAGAGGGATCTGAAGGCCTTAGGGATGGACCTCAACAAGTGGGAAACCCTGGCCTCTGAGCGGCCCGCTTGGAGGCAGGCTATGCAGCATGGCCTTTCCCAGTTTGAAGAGACACTTTGCCAACAGTCTGAGGCTAAGAGGCAAAGAAGGAAGGCCCATAGCCAGGGAGACAGACCAGGGACAGACTGCACTTGCTCCCGGTGTGGAAGGGATTGTCACTCCCGGATTGGCCTTTTCAGCCACACTAGATACTGTGCCAGAACCACCTTTCAGAGCGCGATACCATAGTCTTTCGAGACTGAAGGTTGCCAATACTAGATGTGGCACCTTTGTGCAGTGCACAACTTCCCCAACTGGGATGCCACCAAATTGCACTCTGTTCTGCTTGAAAATTTGTTCATGGGAGGACAATGTTTGATTGGCTAAAATGGATCCTTGAAGAGTTTTGCTTCCTGCTCGGGGTTGCAACTGATTTCTGAGACATCGCAAGATATATCTTCCCACCCGATTGCCTGTCTCATCTTCTTTCCCAGGAGCTTACACCAGATATGATTCATAAGAAAGGCTCGACTGGGCTCTGCCAGACCCAACAATCCATCAAGCCCAGCATCCTGTGTCTGACAATGACAAGCCACTTGCTGTGGAATCCTTGCATGAAGAAACAGCCCTCTCTCATTGCAGGTGACTTTGAGCATGGAAGTTCCAAGGAGCTGGAATGGTGGATGGCTGCAGGCAGACCTAGCCTTCAGAAATTGATCTAAACCCCTTTCCAGACCTTCTAGTGACCATCACCACTTCTTGTGACAACATATTCCATAAGTTAATTGTAAGTATTGGGTGAAGAGGTCCTTCCTTTCATTTCAATATACTGCCAATCAATTTCATTGACTTATATGAGAGAGAGAGAGAGAGAGAGAGAGAGAGAGAGGTTTATCTCTCTACTCACCTGGTACTTGTTTCCACGGAAAAAATGATTTTGCTTCAAGTGTTTGAAATGCGCTTGAAACCAATTTATTTTGCTGGTCTGTGTCATTGCTTCTATATCACCATAATAGGTCAACCAGTGAATTTGTATTACAAATTAAAGGATATTTTTCTTAGATACCCTAAGATTGCAATCCCCCCTTTTTTTCTCTGTTGGAGACTACTTGATAACTGGAGAAAACCCCTGCATTTCCTAGTTTTTCCTTGCTAGTTTTATGGGTTTTTTGCTGGATTCACCCATGGTATACTTCTAATAAGCACACCAGAAAGGAGCTGTAAGCAAAACTGTGGCAGATCCTCCTGAGAAATAACCAGGTTAGGAAAGCACAAATGGGCATTTGCTACAATTGAATTGACGTACAGTAGGTCACAAGACTATAAGCCCCAAAGGACAATGTGAATTTCCTTGTGGTCCCGGTGTGTTGGGAAGAGGAGCAAAAATAATTCTACTGGCCCTTGTAAGAACATAAGAAGTGCCTTGCTGAATCAGGTCAAAGACCCATCTAGTCCAGCTTCCTGCATTTCACAGTGGCCCATCAGATGTCTCAAGGAGCGTACAGGATGACAAGAGACCTCCACCCTGGTGCCCTCCCTTGCATCTGACATTCTGAGGTAGCCTACTTCTAAAATAGGAGGTTGCACATTCCCATCATGGCTTGTCACCTGTGATGGACTTTTCCTCCAGAAATCTGTCCAATCCCCTTTTAAAGGCATCTAGGGCAGTCACCATCATCACATCCTGTGGCAAGGAGTTCCGCATATTAATTACACACTGGCTAAAGAAATGAACAGCTATTGCAGGCTTTGCAAGCAGCACGGCCTCCCTCTCCACCTTGATGGACTGGGAAGGTCTGGGAAGGGGAATGTGCCGTTCGGGGGTAGGAATCAGCAGAGGAGCAAGTCAGGGTTCTCCCCCTTCCCTCTCCTTTTTTGCCCAGGCAGTCTGCACTTGGCCTTCGCTCCAGTGCGCCTGGTTTCGTTCACTTTGGTTTGATCAGAGAGAACATTTGCGAACATTCTTCTGCTCACGTATGCGCCGATTGTTCCATAGAAATCACCAGGCATAAAACCGGCTTTAAACAAAGCAGTGGGTGAGGCCCGCTGAACTGAATTGGGATTCACAGTGCGTCAGGCCTCCCACTGGCTGCACTTGCCAGGATGATCAGCTAATTGGGTTATTGAGAACGTGTTTTTTTCTCAGCTCCTCAATCAATCCGGGCTCGACATGATTACATCAACGCCTGTGTTTTACAGATGGGAAACTGGTGAATCTTATTCCCCCATTCCCTGATCTATTCTGCTGCTAGCGCTGGAATCCCCTCTCTTCCTTGCTTCGTGCGCAGCTTGAGAAAGCCCTGCAGTGTGAACAAAATGAAGAATTCTAACAGGAGAACAACAGGCAGAAGGAAGCAAAGGACGGCCACCTTTGCAGGCGTCCTGGGAACTGGCAGAACAGATAACCTTTTAATCGTTGAAGCTTCCCCCAGAATTGCATGACCAATGCATCAATGCGTGGACTTTGTTGCCGCAAGACATGCTGTTGACCATCATACATGGCCTTAGAAGAGCATTTGCTAGATTGGTGGAGGAGGGGAGTTCAAACAGGAGATTGCAAACAGGGTCGTGCTGAGTTTGGGGCCAAGGTGCTCTTCCAAGACAGGTGAGGAAGCATCCTGTGTGCCCTTGCACATTTTTTTCTTTTCTGTTGTGACATGATCCAAGCCAAGCAGCAATCCCATGGTGACTGGGATGATAATGTCGCATCACGTAGCCAATCGGATTCGACTACATGATTACATCTTTGCAGGAAAGAAGCCGGTCATTGGAAGAAGGGAGGTAAGCCCTTCTCATCTTCCATGTGCTAGAGCAGGGGTCTCCAAACCTTTTGGCCAGAGGGCCGCATGAAATCTCTGGTGCAGTGCTGAGGGCTGGAAAAAAATTTAAATATAAAATTTAAATAAATAGAGATGGAACTTAGATGAATGAATAAATGAATGAGTGGACTCATTCACTCAGCCTCTCCGGCCCTCAGAACACTCTCCAGATTGAATCAGAGCACAGCTCTGGTCATGTTCAGTCAAGTGGGCCAGAGGCTTTCAGGGGACAAGAGGCCAGATAGAGGCTCTCTGAGGGCCATATCTGGCCCCTGGGCCAGGGTTTGGAGACCCCTGCGCTAGTGCAAAAGAAGAGGATGGAGCCATATGCAGGCCACAGGCTGGGGAAGGCGGTTTATGGGTGTGGGATATGAGACATCTCCGCCAACTCACCGCTTCCCCAACTTGTCTCATGGATGGACCAGCCCTCAAGAAACACATCCTTACTGCTGAGGCAACCGGGTTCAAACAATGGCGTAGCTAGAGGGGGTGCCAAGCACTAAGTTTCGCAGGGAGCCTCACTGCAGCATGCAAGCCCCTCCCCCTCCTTTCGGAGCCATTCTGGGTGGCGGGAGCAAAATGGAGGTGAATGCAGGGGGGCAAATGCCTTAGTTTTGCTCCCTCCACCCAGAATGGCTCTAAAGGGGAGGGGGACAGGCTGCTTGCATGCTGCGGTGAGGCTCCCTGCAAAACTTAGTGCTTTACAACCCCTCCAGCTACACTACTGGGTTTAAATTCCCTGCTTGGCCTAGTGGCAGCTCATTCATTATTGCAGTGCACAGCAAAGCAGTGAGGACACACTCCCTGAATACACAGTCCAGATATAGACCCGTGAGACTCCCTTGTGCTGAGTCTGATCGTTGCCCATTTCTCCCAGAATGGTTTACTCTGCTTGGCAGTTGCCCTCCAAGGTCTCAAGCGAGGTCTTTCTCATCTCCTCCTGCCTAAGCCATTTTATTGGAGGTGCCTGGAATTGAACCCAGAACCAAACACATGTGTTCTACTATCGGAATGATGAGCCCTTCAGAGTGGGGGACACTTTTCACCCTTTTTGCATCGGCTCCTCAAAAGACCCCTGAGAAATGGGTTGATTTGTGAAAGGTTGTGAAAGGTTCCGCAGAAACGGCCCTCCTTATTTCATTGAGAAATTTGAAATATTTGAAACTAAAATTTAAAAAAACAAACACCATGTTTTACAGTGAAGTTTTACATTGGCAGTGAAGAAGGCCAGTTCTATGCTTGGGATCATTAGGAAGGGTATTGAGAACAAAATGGCTAACATTATAATGCCGTTGTACAAATCGATGGTAAGGCCACACCTGGAGTATTGTGTCCAGTTCTGGTCGCCGCATCTCAAAAAAGACATAGTGGAAATGGAAAAGGTGCAAAAGAGCAACTAAGATGATTTCAGGGCTGGGGCACCTTCCTTATGAGGAAAGGCTACAGCGTTTGGGCCTCTTCAGCCTAGAAAAGAGGCGCCTGAGGGGGGACATGATTGAGACACACAAAATTATGCAGGGGATGGACAGAGTGGATAGAGAGATGCTCTTTACACTCTCACATAATACCAGAACCAGGGGACATTCACTAAAATTGAGTATTGGGAGAGTTAGAACAGACAAAAGAAAATATTTCTTTACTCAGCGTGTGGTCGGTCTGTGGAACTCCTTGCCACAGGATGTGGTGATGGCGTCTAGCCTGGACGCCTTTAAAAGGGGATTGGACAAGTTTCTGGGGAAAAATCCATTACGGGGTACAAGCCATGATGTGTTTGCGCAACCTCCTAATTTTAGAAATGGGTTATGTCAGAATGCCAGATGCAAGGGAGGGCACCAGGATGAGGTCTCTTGTTATCTGGTGTGCTCCCTGGGGCATTTGGTGGACCGCTGTGAGATACAGGAAGCTGGACTAGATGGGCCTATGGCCTGATCCAGTGGGGCTGTTCTTATGTTCTTATGTTTACACCCGAGACTCTCTCCTTTTCTGGGTCGCAGCCTTATTGATGCCTCAAAATTTACTGCTCCTCCAAGAGACTCCCTGGGTCGCTGGTGCTGTTGGGTCAGCTGTGCTTTCTTCCTCGTACAACTCAGCAGCGAACACTGGAGGATATCAAAAAGTGTTTTCAGTGAGCCAAGAAAAAAATGTAGCTAAGTGTGTGACCTTTGCCAGGATACTTTCTGCAAACAATAGGATTTCCTAGTAACATTTACCAACGTTCCCACAGCTCCAGGCTAGTGGAACTTGAAATTGAAAGCTATATCCATGTAATAAAGTATGCCCAGCTGCTTAAGGTGGTCAGACTCAATAGAAAACAGGCCTGTCTGAGTTTTGTTGGGGTGCCAGAGAGAGAATTTCAACAAGCGGAGATCTTGTTATCAGAGTACCGACCAGCTTGCTACATATTTCTCTTCTGTTCAGTACTTTAGGAAGACTGAGCCAAAACTCTTCATGTAGAATGTCAACTGGTCTGTATGCGTTGACATAACACTACAAAGAAAGCATTCCTGATGTGAATGGCTATATGATTGTTAAAAGAGTGCTGTTTTGCAGTGTGTTTATCATTATGCTTTATGTTTTGGCCATTTGGTGGGCCACTGTGAGCTACAAGAAGCTGGACTAGATGGGCCTTTGGCCTGATCCAGCAGGGCTCTTCTTATGTCCTTATGTTTGCAGTTCTCAAACTCTCCTGTAAAGTTTGAGCCACTCTAAGTATTTTGCAGGGCAGAAGCATGGTGGTGACAGAATTCCTAGCATTGCACCACTGTCAGGGATAGAGGGTTGTTGTTGTTGTTTTTTTTTACTTACCATACCTCTGTCTGCAAATGAAAAAGATATTATTGTGATCCACATAGATGCAAGTACATCCCAACTGCTTTTTGCAGCATTTTACCAGTCGTACTAGACCAAAAAACATGGAGCGAGTGTGGGCCACATTGGAAAGATTGCCAATGAAGATGGACCATCAATGTATGTATGCATATGTGTACTTTTGCAATGGAAAGGAAAAGGAAACACAAATGGACTGGATGTTATAGTAGTGCGTCCAGCAGTCTGTATGAATGAATGAATGAATAAACCTTTATTAGGCATAGATAGAGAAATCATAAAAGCAAACATAATTAGTCCTAGTCCCGTTTATCAAAACGGAGTTAAGATACTAAATTACTAATAAAACATTTACAGTTCAACATAAAATATCAACATTTTTGACAAATTACATTAAGAAGGCTTGGAAATCACCAAAAGTAAAAATTTAGAAATTCCCTCTAGCACATCTGGTGAGCAGTCATTTAGGAGACACTTCAGTTTTGCCTCATCCGAAAGCCCATTCATTTTGCTGATAAGTGGAGTCATGTAAGTGTGGCGGGATCTAGTGTGCCGAGGACAATAAAAAAGAATGTGTATGATTGATTCAACATTTCCCAAATTACAAGGGCAGAGGCATTCTTTATATGGTATTTGCCTATATCTGCCTTCTGTGACCTTGGATGGAAACACATTGAATCTTGCCAAAGAGATTGCACAACGTTCAGAGGGGTTGATCAGAATACTCAGATAAGGAGCCATTTGCCCATACTTTAGCGGAATAGAGAAATTAAGAGGGGAGCAAATTCTAGAAGCAAGTTCAAAGAGGTTTTGTGCCTCAATGTCTAGGATTCTTTGCTTTACCCTTTGATAAACTCCAGGGAATGGATAGAAACTTAAAAAATCCAATGAAAAACCAATTGATTCAATTTTTGATTTAATTTGGCTATACCATTTAGAAGGACCAGACTCAGATAGCATTCTGGATAGGAGACCAGCAGTCTGTATACAATTCAGAAATAAAAACAAAACAAAACAAAACGGGGAATTCCCAATGCAATCAGTTCCACGACGAAAACAAGACCAGGTAATTCTGAACTCCAGTACCCAAGAGCAATGGTTTTCAAATATTTTAGCACCAGGACCCCCTTTTTAGAATGGCAGTCTGCCGGGACCCACTAGAATTGTTGTCATTTACCTGAAAGTGATGTCATGGCTGGAAGTGACATCATCAATTTAGGCTTCAAACCTAAGCTGTGATCAGCCAAAAATCCCATGGCACAGTGCATTCATGTTGCTGTTTTGCATAGATCGGAATCCAAACATTCCAGCTTCCCTGGGGCATTTGGTGGGCCACTGTGAGATACATGAAGCTGGACTAGATGGGCCTCTGGCCTGATCCAGTGGGGCTGTTCTTATGTTCTTAACTACAATTCCCAGGAAGCCTTGCAGGTCTCTTGTTGTCTGGTGTGCTCCCTGGGGCATTTGGTGGGCCACTGTGAGATACAGGAAGCTGGACTAGATGGGCCTATGGCCTGTTCCAGTGGGACTGTTCTTATGTTCTTATGAAAGGCAAAGCAGAAGGCAGACTTGGATCCTTCTCCAACCACCCAGCCCTCCCGCCATTCCAGCATCCCTTCTTCCCACCTATTCAGGGCAAAGTACCAGGCCTGTCTCCCACCAGGAGCCGACCCTGCCCAGCAGCTCTGTATTTTCAATGGTGGATGAGTTAAGTGCAACATGACCCATCTGAAATTGGCTCAAGTCCCACCTGGTGGGTCCTGACACACAATTGGAGAAATTGCTGAAATGTTCTTGGGGAGAAATAGAATTATATAGAATATCTTCCTGCAGACAAAGAGCTGCAAAAGAACAGACTTGGCTGCCCAAAAGAAATATGGCAGTGCAGAAATGTCCCTTGTCAGTCATAGTGCCAGTTCTGGGGACCAAGAGCCGGTCCATCCATGAGGCCAACTGAAGCAGTCACCATAGGCAGCAGCTTAGGAGGAGGTGCTCATTCTTGTTCACCTACTTGTCTCCACTGCCCTTCCCAGGATTAGAAAAGGAAGAGGAGGATGAAGAAGTCGTGTGGAGGGGATGGGAAAGCAAAGATAATTGGAGAGACCATTGAGGAGTGCGAGAATCAGAGGCTGGCACACCATTGGGTAGAAGGCAGCAATTGGCATGCCACCTCAGGCATGAGGAGGTCTTGAGCCGCCCCTATGGGGCCTTGTCCTGAGCCCTTATGTTACTCTGGGGTCTGTGCTCCAAGAGTCACCCTTTTTACCTTTCCTGGGCACTGAAGAAGGCAAAGGGGGTGGCTGTTGGCCACTACTGCCTCTCTGCCCAGTGGTGATGCAGGAACCGCTGAGGAAGCCCAATTATGAGTGACGAGGGCAGGTGAAAACTGCTTGCCAGCTATCAGGACTCTTCTGGGGTCAGCTCCTAAGCCTCTGGTTAACTGTAGGCTCTTGGTCAGTACCTCCCTGGTAGTCTGCTGACCACCACCCATGGTGCAGATGGGTGCACCATGGTCCTTCTCCAGCAGGAGATGATCCTTCCAGGAAGGAGATGGTCCTTCTCCAGCAGGAGAAGATCAGAGTAAATCTAACCCTATGTGCATTGTCCGGGAAGACCCTGAAGCATACAAGAAAAGGACTCTGCAGACTTAATCATGCAGAGTAAAACCAATTTAAAGCCCAGCATGTTTCCATTTTGAAAAATCTTTAGGGGCAGCACAACCCAACTTTGCTTTCCGGGAAGGAGAATCCTTCTCAGGCATTCTCCTCTCAAAGTATCTATCTGGAATCAGCAGTTGGGGGTGGAGGTCAGTTCACCCATGACTCAGTTTGACTTTCCTTGCAACTACATTCATATTGAATATGCTGGAATCAAAAGAAAGCCTCAGAATTTGATGGAGGGCAGCAAAAGCCAAGCGTTTCAACCTGCTACTAGATACATTCTATACAAAACCATGCTGAAGTGTTCTTGGGGAGAAATAAAATTATATAGGATGTCTTCCTGCCAACAAAGAGCTGCAAAAGAACAGACTTGGCTGCTCGTCTTGTTCGCTTTTGGCAAGATCTCACTAAATTGCAAGCAGCACAACTTCTGCTGAGTTTTAAACAATAATTCAGCTCTTTTGCTTCTGGTTGCTTTTGCATCAGAAGCTGGATATGGACAGGACCAAGTTAGTGACAGAGCAGTGAAAACACAACTCTGTTTCCCATTGTCTTCACATGAATCGGTTTGCTTTGTGGTAGGTGCATAAAGTAGGAACTGCCTTGTTGCTTGCCATGTACTAGAGCAGGGGTATCTAAACTTTTCAGCCAAAGGGCCACATCAAATATCTGACATGGTGTTGAGGGCCGGAAAAAGAAATTAAGTATAAAATTTAAATAAATACATTAGAGATGGAACTTAGATGAATGACTGAAATGAATGAATGGGCTCAAATGTCCAGGATTTCTCCAAACACCAACACAGCCCAAGAAATACACACACTTAAATAGGCCCCCATTCCCCCAACCCACAAACGCAACTCTGGTTGTGTTGGTCAGCTGAGCCAGAAGCTCTCGGGGATCACAGGCTAGCCGCGGGTCGGATAGAGACATTTTGTAGGCCGCATCTGGCCCCCGGGCTAGGGTTTGGAGATACCTATACTAGAGGTTCCAACTATATGTGATGCTAAAAGTTTCATTTTGTTTCTATCTTCCTTGAAGCTAAAACCAAACCAAGAGCCCAATCCTATATGTGTCTACGAAGACATAAGCCCCATTATAGTCAAAGGGGATGTGTCCCAGGTAAGTGAGGATAGGACAGCAGCTCAAACCTTAAAGGGGAATTCAGACTGGGACTGTAACAGCAGGTGAGGAAGGTTTAACCCCTTTTCCCCAATGTCTCAGTCCCAACAACAGTGATGCCCCAGAAACAACATTTGCTGCACTTACACAAGTAATTTAGGGGGACTCATTTTTATCAGGACTGTGGAGCAAGGGGAAAGAGCTGAATCCCTCTAACCTTCCGCAATCATCCCCATCTGTCTCCAAAAAACAGACGCCCAACTGCACTTGAACAGTGGTGTGTTGTAACACTCAGTGTCTATGACATGAGCACTGGCCTTTGTGTGAAGCAATGGAAAGTCGATTTTCTTGCTGGTGCCGTTGTCCTGCCTTCAGGTGAGTCACACAAGCATGGTCACTACTTCAACCCAAACTATACATCTTCCAGAAATGCGTGAAATTGGACAATTCAATGAGGAAAAATGGCTTTCCAGAGGGATGAGAGGCAGCAGAGAGGAAGAGAAGGGGCAAGAAAAATGAACCCTTTCCCTGCCCACCAATTACCCACTCCAAACAAGTTGCTCCCCCCCCTGCCGTCACAATAATACGAAGAGCACAGACATTGTAATCCTACAGGGAAAAGTGATTTGAAGGGATCTGGAACAGCGAAAGGTCAAACAGATAGAAGACTCAACCAGTGGCATAGCTAGATGGGGTGAAAAGCACTAAGTTTTGCAGGGAGCCTCACTGTGGCATGCAAAGGGCCTCTCCCCATTCAGTGCCATTCTGTGCTTCATACTGCCTGGTATGGTTCTGAAGGGGAGGGGGAGGGCCGCTTGTACTCCACAGTGAAGCTCCCTGCAAAGATTAGTGCTTTGCACCCCCTCTAGCTACACCTCTGGACTCAACACCAAACTCCCACAACTCCAGTACTGATTTCTCCTATGGCTGTTCAGTTATCATTGACATGCTTTTTGTGTACTGTGAATTTTGATTCCTGCAGCTCCGATCTCAAGCAAAAACTTGCCTGGGTAAATGACGGCCAGCTTCGCACCATCTGTACCTACTTTTCTCCAAGCAAATAAATGCTTTCCTTTCCTCAAAGACAACTTAATTATTTTCCCCAGTGTATCCTGAGATTATTTACTGCTTCATTTTGTAGTTACTTGTCATGTTTTTTTATTGCTTTATTTTTTACTAAATGTTTAACGATATTGCTGGCTGTATTTTTATCCTTGGAGGTCACCTTGAGCAAATACTGTACTCAAATAGTGACTCCAACAATTCATGAATGAATGAATAAATGAATGAATGACACACAGAGCTGGTTCACGCATGCATACACGGAGCTTGATGGTTCAACACTATGACTGGCATATCAGCGCATGAACTGATTCTGTTCATCAGGGAGCTAGTTCCTGCATATACGTTTATGCCAATGGCTGCCACACCAGGGCATGGCTTCCATGCTTGAGTGAGCCATTGCAGATATCACATTACAGACAACACTTTCATCTCACCCCACCTCTAACCCAATTTTTCCCCCCACTGGGATCAGTCATGTTCACATGTTCTAAGGTGAGGCACCAAGTGTAAAGAAATCAAATGATCTCCATGAATGGTCTAATGTTCAATGAAAAAGCAGAAGAGAAGGGTGAAGTTCAGAACACAACACTTGTTCCCAAAGTGGATGAGATCAAAAGAGTCATCCAATTAAGTTGTCTATATGCAACACCAGGAACCAGGAACAGCCTGGGAAATCACAAGCAGGGCATGATAGAGACCAGCAGATTGAAACCTAAGTTTTTGTATTCCAGCATCTTGTATACTGCCCTTAAACAAGATAGTTCTAATTTTTTTTTTAGCTACTATAGCTAAATATCTAACAGCTCAGTCCTACTTAACTCCCCATGCAGGGATGCATCTCAGCATCAAAATGGTGTACCCTGCATCTCACAGGGGTGTTTTGGCCTCTGGAGGCCTCCCCAGGATGAGGGAATATGATCTTGTCTGATCTTGGAAGCTAAGCCTGGTTAGTACTTGGATGGGAGACCACCTGGGAATACCAGGTGCTGTAGGCTTACACCATAGTCTTTCGAGACTGAAGGTTGCCAACCACGGTCCTCCTGGGTCAGCCTCTGCTAGTCTGGTCTAGGAAGAGGGTTAGGATTTGACGACTAACAAACTCACCCCTGATTTGCCCTCCTCCCTGCCCTGTTGCCTCCCCATCTCCTTCCAACCCCCTGCATGGTCATACCTCAGCTGGTGGCATCTGCTGCTGTGCAGACCTGGCCGCTCACCACTTATGGCAGCTCCCCAGTGTATCACGTTTTTCACAGCCAGAAAGCATGTTATGCCATTGGAACAGGCATTTGAGGGATGTAACTAATGGATAGGATTGGGCCATAAATAGATTCTGAAGGCTGAAAGTTTAAAGACGTGGGCTGGAAATTCAAACACCTGATGGGGTCAATAAATAAAAAGCCTGCACTTTTTTTAAGCTCAAGGGGAAACTATTGAAGTTAACCTTTTCTCCAAGGAGCACAGACACTAGGCTAGATTGCTTTAAAAATTAGATAAACTCCTTGAGGTCTAACAGTTACCATTAGCCATGACAGCTAAATAGGACTTCCAGGGTCAGAGGCAATATGTCCCTGAATGCTGTTCTATATTATGTCATATTAGAAGAGAGAGACATTGCCTTCAAGCCCTGCTTGTGGATCTCCCAGAAGCACATGACTGGGCATTATTAGAACATTCTACCCAACATGGACCATTGGTCTGGTCCAGGATATTTTCTTCTCAAATAACAAAAATGTAGACAGATGATGCTTTCAGCTTGCTTTCATGTGGATTGCAGCGTAGCCAGAGGGGGTGCAATGCACCAAATCTTGCAGGGAGACTCCCCATGGCACAAAAGCAGCCCCTTCCCTTCGGAGGCATTCTGGGTGAGGGGAGCAAAATGAAGGGGCTGCTTGCACGCTATGGGGAGGCTCCCTGCAAGACTTAGTGCTTTGCACCCCCTCTAGCTACACTACTGCATTTGGCTCATCACCTTGGTTAGATTTGTGAAAGGACTGGGATGACGAGTTTGTTTTGTCTGTTTTCCAAGCCATGCTTTAAAAAAAAAAAATCCAACAAAAACTTTATTTTTTTTATCAAGCTTTATGAGAGTTTCATCCAGTAAATAATGCATGATCTATAATCTTGGCTTCAGTACATTGCTTCTGTATTTCCATATAGTAGAGCTTCCAATGCTTGTGCAATCTTGTTGCTTCGGTGCTGCAATGTGAGGGAACGGAACTCTCCTACCTGGATTTGGCCCACCCTCTTTCAACTCAACAGAAAAATGAGTTGCAAATTAATTCCACTGCGGATGAATTTTTTAACCTTTCCGTGACTCTCTTTTCCTTGACTATCTTACTATAGGCATGCATTAGAATAAGTTGAAGCTGAAATGCTTTCCTCCCAATTTTCCTCCCAAAATCCTCCCAATTTTGGTGATTTTCCAGGTAGGGAGGAAAATGGGCCAAAAGTAGAGGATGAAAAACACTGACAGTGTCATGTTCCAGAAGCTTGGTAGATGGCATTTTTTGCTCCAGACTACTCTTGGGTCTGTAATCTCATCTTGCAGTGTCATTCCCAGGGGGTATTCTGGGGATCATCGGGGGGGGGGATGGCATCTAGTAGCCAGGGTCAAACAGGATTTGCCGTTTCATGGTAGTGGCAACAAAGGGTTAATTAGTAAGAGAGAGAGAGAGAGAGAGAGAGAGAGAGACAGAGAGAGAGAGAGAGAGAGAGACAGAGAGAGAGCCCTTTTGCTCCCCTTTTGCCCTATGCCCCCATTGAACCAAAAATGAGAACTTGAAGCCAAACCCTGCTAGAAGCCTGTAATCAAACAAGTGGCTGAATAGTTCAAATCAATAAAGGAAAAATACCCACCCATCTTCTCTTATTAGGCCCTCCTTGTCTTACCTCTGCTACCTTTGCCTTTTCTTTCAGACCCTCGTTCCCTTCCCCAACTCTTTTCTGTTGCTTAGTCCATCGCTTACTCTGAAACCCTCCTTCGGTCACCTTGCTCCCAGATTCCCTATTCCTTAGCTTCTCCACCCCCTGGGAAATCATTCTTCCCTTTGGTTTGCCCCACAAAGTTTCCTGGTTTTAATCCTAGCTTTGTACGGTTTTGATCCCAGCCAAACCAGCAACTTCCTCTTTCCTCCCAGAAATTGGACAGAAAACATGGTGACAGATTTGTGTTCTCAGCACTTAAAATGCTCATAAGTGTCCCATGACATTGCAGGAGCTCAATCGATCGGAGACTTCATCACCAGGATGTATTATAGACTTACAGCCAATCCTGTTGGGCCCGGCTGCCAGCAAAACTTGTGTTCTTCTTTTGGAGACTGCTGCATAGCAAATATAAAAGGCATTCTGGCAGTGCAGAGATACCAAACAGACTGGGCTTCTTAACTGGATAAGCCCAGGTAGGAAAGCATTGGGCAGTTGGCTTCTTAACTGGGAATACTAAGCAAACTGGGCACAATCTGGATTGGTCCTGAGGAAGATTCCATTTCTCTCCCCCTTCCCTCCCTTGCACACCAGCCTTGCACACAGCCTCATAAAAACCATCAATAGATATAAATCCAGGCAAACATCAAGGACATTGAGGCAGCCAAGCAGCAAAAGCAGCAGCCGAAAAACAGCATTAAAAACAGAATACACTTTGCGGGTCTCTGTAGTTACATACAGGGACACGACATGCAGAAATTCCATCCGTCACATTGCACTGGAAAGATTCCTGATGCGAAAAAGAATCGCATTCGGTCCCCAAAACTTTCCACCAGCTGCAGAAACACGACACAATTGGGGACAACAACTCTGGCGAAATCCAGATTGAGATGACCAGGACTTTCACCCGAGGCACTTCAGAGCCATCTTTCGGGCCGCGTCTCGATTTGGCTTCATTAGAATTAATTGGCCTCTCTGCATCAGGCACTTCCACGGCAATTTACTGCCATCAGAAGCATTCAAACTCTTGGAAACCAGGCGTGTGGCCAGTGACTTTTCCAAAGAACAAATGGGGACTGGCAGTTTCTAATGGCAATTCATCATCACAAGTGTGCTCTTCGCAGAGGAAGCCACATTAATAACCAGCAACTCCTCCTTTGCAGGCCAAGCAAATTCAACAGGTCTGATGGGCACAAAAAGGGGAGATGTTTTTATTCAAAGATTTGTGTGATTCTTCCTAAACCAGCTGCCTGGATCCAACAAGTGAGATTCATGCAGGCAGCTGAGGCCAGAACAAATGTCCATTTATGTTGGCAACCTTCAGTCTCGAAAGACTCTGGTATCGCGCTCTGAATGGTGGTTCTGGAACAGCGTCTAGTGTGGCTGAAAAGGCTGATTCAGGAGTGACAATACCTTCCACACCAGGAGCAAGTGCAGTCTGTCCCTGGTCTGTCTCCCTGGCTATGGGCCTTCCTTCTTTGCCTCTTTGCCTCAGACTGTTGGCCAAGTGTCTCTTCAAACTGGGAAAGGCCATGCTGCACAGCCTGCCTCCAAGCGGGATGCTCAGAGGCCAGGGTTTCCCATCTGTTGAGGTCCACTCCTAAGGCCTTCAGATCCCTCTTGCAGATGTCCTTGTAGCGCAGCTGTGGTCTACCTGTAGGGCACTTTCCTTGCACGAGTTCTCCATAGAGGAGATCCTTTGGGATCCGGCCATCATCCGTTCTCACGACATGACCAAGCCAACGCAGGCGTCTCTGTTTCAGCAGTGCATACATGCTAGGGATTCCAGCATGTTCCAGGACTGTGTTGTTTGGAATTTTGTCCTGCCAGGTGATGCCGAGGATGCATCGGAGGCAGCGCATGTGGAAAGTGTTCAGTTTCCTCTCCTGTTGTGAGCGAAGAGTCCATGATTCACTGCAGTACAGAAGTGTACTCAGGATGCAAGCTCTGTAGACCTGGATCTTGGTATGTTCCGTCAGCTTCTTGTTGGACCAGACTCTCTTTGTGAGTCAATCTAATGTCCATCTAATGTAAATGTCCATCTAATTCTTCCTGAACTTGGTGGGTGCATTAATTTATATGGGGATGGATACCCCCAAGCTCTACTTGCATGCAATATAGTATGGCTAGATCCTTATTCATGTGTTTCTCTGTGGAGATGAGCTTCTGGCCTGGGGGTGGCAAGAGAAAAATAAGAATGGCTTCTTGCATTCCCTATGAATAATCTTCTACAACTTCACAAATACAGCAAAACAAGGAAGTCGAGGAAAAACAGGAAAGAGAGGGTTATTTTAATCTCAAAAAGCTGTGGACCTATGAAGAATGTACCACCTACAGATAGCCCTATTCATTGGCATCTCCCGCCAAATGCATGCATCTCACTAAACACATTAAGGGCACAATCTCACCCGGCACTTGGGCAGACACAAATCCTTTGTGCTGGCCAGGGAGTGTCACAAAAGTGTCGTTAAGCACTTTTGCACCATTCTGAGGTGAGATAGGCCAGAGCACAGATGTGGGCCCTGAGGAGAAGGTGAGTTGTATCAACCAAGCTCGACTGATGCAGGGGACTGGGAAGGGGGCATGTAGAGGGCAGGGAGGAGGTGGGAGGGAGGCATTTGGGGGCTGGAGAGAGGGCGAATGGTGGGCATTCCCAGGGTGGGTAGGTGGGGAGTGGGAGGAAGGGTCAGGATCCAACAGTTATACCAGATCCTAACCTTGGTCCTGGGTGGCGCAGAGTGGCCCCTGGCTGCTTCGGATCTGCACCGCCTCGTCAAGTGGTGCAGATTTGAGTGGACCCGTTGGGACCACTGCAGCATGACATGGGGTAAGGGGAAAGGTTTCCCCTTTCCTCGGGCTGTGCCACTTTTGGCCCCAAACTTGCACTGAATGTAACTCAGGCCCATTGGCTTGCCTGTTTCCAGCACAAGTTAGGATTGTGCTTGTTGTTGGCATCCTTCAGTCTCGGAAGACTATGGTATCGCGCTCTGAATGGTGGTTCTGGAACAGAGTGTCCTCTCCAGTGCGCGACGCCTGGGTAAAGTAGGTATGGAGGATAGGCTGTTACGCATGCAGCAAATCCCCCCTCTCCATGTCGCTGAAATGGTCCAATGGAAAGGCAGAGGCCAATACGGTTGGTTCCAGCGGCGTCGCAGGAGTTGCCAGAACGTGACTGTGTTCAGCCATGAACTGCCTCAGGGACTCCGGCTCAGGATTTTGCCTCGAGGTTGACTCCTGAAGCCTTTTCCATAACTGGATGTAGCCACAAGGCAGTGGAGGTTTGGGATCAGAGTTTTCCTTCTCTCAGATGAGCTGCCTTCCCAGGCTAACAAGTCCCATCTACCCAGTGGCTGTTTAGTCGCCTCTTACGACAAGTTCGGCCAAACCGAGGGCCTATTCTTATCCCCAGCCTCCAGGGGAAATTGTGCACTAGGAATAGGAATAGGATTGTGCACTATGGCCCAAATCCTAACTGACTTCCCAGCCACAGGATGTGGTGCCGGCGTCTAGCCCAGATGCCTTTAAAAGGGGATTGGACAAGTTTCTGGAGGAAAAATCCATTATGGGGTACAAGCCATGATGTGTATGCGCAACCTCCTGATTTTAGAAATGGGTTATGTCAGAATGCCAGATGCAAGGGAGGGCACCAGGATGAGGTCTCTTGTTATCTGGTGTGCTCCCTGGGGCATTTGGTGGGCCGCTGTGAGATACAGGAAGCTGGACTAGATGGGCCTATGGCCTGATCCAGTGGGGCTGTTCTTATGTTCACTGATGTAGCTGTGCCAGTGTGCATGTGCTACAACCTGCAGTTGGCTGTCTGTCACAGAGACCTCCTCAAGGTAAAGGAACGTTTGTTCCCTTATCATGGAGCTGCATTACCCTTAACTCGCTGCTGGAAATTTGGTTCGGATTCTGCCCTAAGTTGCCCATTTATCCCACCCACTTTCCTTTTCTTTCAGAGTTGTTCTTGGTGCTGTAAGAAAGTGCATCTTTAACAACTGGCAAAAACTCCCAGAAACCCAAAGTGAAGCAAAATTGAGGGATGGGTGATAGGCTCATTAAAATGTGGATCCTATAAGCACTGTACAGTACTGTGGTTTTTAGGAAGTGTTGATTGTCCTCAACAACTTTGGAAGCCAATTGGATTTAAGCACCCAAAGGTTGTCATCACTTTTGTAAAATCCAGGTTGCTGTATGGGAAAAGTTGCACCAGTGCAATTTAAGGTGCGAACTTACACAGTCTCCTGTCAGGGTTTTGCTGATACACTCAGAAAGTGCTTGCACGCGGCAAAAACACCCCACTACCACCAGCACGGTCCTGGTACAGTATTTTCAGATCTGTTCCAAGTCTGAAATGGCTCCATCATGCTCCATCACCACCCGTGCAAAGACTGCATGACCTGTCCTCTCTGCGCTATAGATTTTGGCAGTGGCTTATGTTGAGATTTCAGGGGGTAAGTCAAGAAGGAAAAGAAGCAATGTAGAAGAGCTCCAGAATAAGTTCACACCAGATACCCTTTGCAAGGATCTTACCCCAATGGTTCCCTGTGCCCCACTTGCAATATGGGTAACTTAACATTATACCATAAGAACATAATGGAAGGGGCCATTGCTTGTGTCCACTGTGGGCTGGAGGAAGGTGTGGCACACTCAGGGTGAAGGGCATCCCAAATCCACCATTCTTCCCACTTGATGCCATCATCACCATGTCCCGCAACTGTTTGGCATGACCTTTGATCCTTATGGCAATCCACAAATTCACTTTGTGGAATCCTTCCCCTTCTCTCCTTCCTTGTGTAGCCTGCTGATTAAATTCCTTTGCTGGGGTGAACATAAGAACATAAGAACAGCCCCACTGGATCAGGCCATAGGCCCATCTAGTCCAGCTTCCTGTATCTCACAGCAGCCTACCAAATGCCCCAAGGAGCACACCAGATAACAAGATACCTGCATCCTGGTGCCCTCCCTTGCATCTGGCATTCTGACATTGTCCATTTCTAAAATCAGGAGATTGCGCATACACATCATGGCTTGTACCCCGTTCCCACCCCACGATCTCCCCTTCTCTTTTCGGACAGGAGCACAGTGTGTGCCATGGATACCATTTTTTTCTTTGATACGCCACTGTATAAGCCTGACTATGAAGTCAGCCCACAGTGATAGGCAGAGAGCTTACTGCTATTCTGAACCAACAGTGTTTATTGGGGACCAAGTATACCAGGTTGGTTATGCAACTCAAAGGGTTTAATTACTGCCAGGCTTACTTCAACAGGAGCATTAACTCCTGTAGCTCAGGAATAATTTTTAGCATTGCTGGATACAGGAAATAACAGGGTTTTAGGACAAAGATAATGAGTACTCTCTGAAACGCACTGATCTGGGTGCTCTTTTTCTTTTTTTTTAAGTATGCTATAATAAAATAATAATGCATTATGTTCAAAGCAACACAATTTACACTGAGTAGTCACACAGGTTGCAGTTTAGGGTGTTATAATTAGGAAACCCCCTCCAAATGCTGCGAATTTGTGTTGAAATATGATCTACCTCTTCAAAGATCTTTCCAGAAGCAAATTAGTTTATTACATGCATGCCATCGGTCAATAAACCCATGCCACCCAAGCACATGAGCTCCGTGCCAGGAGGTCCTCCTCTGTAGTTGGCAACCTTCAGTCTTGAAAGACTATGGTATCGCGCTCTGAAAGGTGGTTCTGGAACAGCGTCTAGTGTGGCTGAAAAGGCCGATTCGGGAGTGACAATCCCTTCCACACCGGAAGCAAGTGCAGTCTGTCCCTGGTCTGTCTCCCTGGCTATGGGCCTTCCTTCTTTGCCTCTTTGCCTCAGACTGTTGGCCAAGTGTCTTTTCCAACTGGGAAAGGCCATGCTGCACAGCCTGCCTCCAAGCGGGCCGCTCAGAGGCCAGGGTTTCCCACTTGTTGAGGTCCACTCCTAAGGCCTTCAGATCCCTCTTGCAGATGTCCTTGTATCGCAGCTGTGGTCTACCTGTAGGGCGCTTTCCTTGCACGAGTTCTCCATAGAGGAGATCCTTTGGGATCCGGCCATCATCCATTCTCACGACATGACCGAGCCAACCCAAGCGTCTCTGTTTCAGTAGTGCGTACATGCTAGGGATTCCAGCATGTTCCAGGACTGTGTTGTTTGGAACTTTGTCCTGCCAGGTGATGCCGAGAATGCGTCGGAGGCAGCGCATGTGGAAAGCGTTCAGTTTCCTCTCCTGTTGTGAGTGAAGAGTCCATGACTCGCTGCAGTACAGTAGTGTACTCAGGACGCAAGCTCTGTAGACCTGGATGTTGGTATGTTCCGTCAGCTTCTTGTTGGACCAGACTCTCTTTGTGAGTCTGGAAAGCGTGGTAGCTGCTTTACCAATGCATTTGTTTAGTTCGGTATCGAGAGAAAGAGTGTCAGAGATCGTTGAGCCAAGGTACACAAAGTCATGGACAGCCTCCAGTTCATGTGCAGAGATTGTAATGCAGGGAGGTGAGTCCACGTCCTGAACCATGACCTGTGTTTTCTTCAGGCTGATCGTCAGTCCAAAATCTTGGCAGGCCTTGCTAAAACGATCCATGAGCTGCTTGAGATCTTTGGCAGAGTGGGTAGTGATAGCTGCATCGTCGGCAAAGAGGAAGTCACGCAGACATTTCAGCTGGACTTTGGACTTTGCTCTCAGTCTAGAGAGGTTGAAGAGCTTTCCATCTGATCTGGTCTGGAGATAGATGCCTTCTGTTGCAGTTCCAAAGGCATGCTTCAGCAGGACAGCGAAGAAAATCCCAAACAAGGTTGGTGCAAGAACACAGCCCTGCTTCACGACGCTTTGGATGTCAAAGGGGTCTGATGTGGAGCCATCGAAGACAACAGTGCCCTTCATGTCCTTGTGGAAGGATCTGATGATGCTGAGGAGCCTGGGTGGACATCCAATCTTGGGGAGAATCTTGAAGAGGCCATCCCTGCTTACCAGGTCGAAGGCCTTCGTGAGATCTATGAAGGCTATAAAGAGTGGCTGTTGTTGTTCCCTGCATTTCTCCTGCAATTGTCTAAGGGAGAATACCATATCAGTGGTGGACCTGTTGGCTCGGAATCTGCACTGTGATTCTGGATAAACGCTCTCTGCAAGTACCTGGAGCCTCTTTAGTGCAACTCGGGCAAACAGCTTTCCTACAACGCTAAGGAGAGAGATGCCGCGGTAGTTGTTGCAGTCACCCCTGTCACCTTTGTTCTTGTACAGCGTGATGATGTTTGCATCCCTCATGTCTTGAGGTACTCCACCTTCTCTCCAGCAGAGACAGAGGATTTCATGCAGCTCAGTGACGATGATCTCTTTGCAGCACTTTAGGACTTCAGCAGGGATGCTGTCTTTTCCAGGTGCCTTGCCAAAGGCAAGGGAGTCCAGGGCCACGTGAAGTTCTTCTAGGGTTGGTTCACTGTCAAGCTCCTCCAACACAGGCAGGCACTCAATGTTGTTCAGCGCTTCTTCGGTGACTACATTTTCTCTGGAGTATAGCTCAGAATAGTGCTGCACCCAGCGTTCCATCTGCTGCGTCCGATCCTGGATGACCTCGCCTGTGGCAGACTTCAGAGGGGCAATTTTCTTCTGCGTTGGACCTAGGGCCTGCTTGATACCATCATACATCCCCTTGATGTTGCCCATGTCAGCTGCTATCTGTATCTCAGAACAGAGCTGGAGCCAGTAGTCGTTAGCACATCTCCTGGCAATCTGCTGGACTTTGCTGCGAGCAGCTCCTCTGCGAGGTCCTCTTCTGATACTTTCATTATAAATGCTGTACATACATGATGGACCTGCATTACCTGAGCGGCCCGCTTGGAGGCAGGCTGTGCAGCATGGCCTTTCCCAGTTTGAAGAGACACTTGGCCAACAGTCTGAGGCAAAGAGGCAAAGAAGGAAGGCCCATAGCCAGGGAGACAGACCAGGGACACACTGCACTTGCTCCCGTTGTGGAAGGGATTGTCACTCCCGAATCGGCCTTTTCAGCCACACTAGACGCTGTGCCAGAACCACCATTCAGAGCGCGATACCAGAGTCTTTCGAGACTGAAAGTTGCCAACAACATACATGATGGTGTTAGAATGTACTGTGGATTGTATCCAGGAAAGGTGAATTGACAGGACAACCTGGTCTCAAGTGTTCCTCAACCACCCTAGTCTCCAGCCTTCACTTCTCTCAGAGTAGGAGATGCCCTGCTGCAGGCCTATGTTTAGAGCCCTGTTGAATCAAACCTTATATGGAGAGGCACACACACATTTGAGTGAAGGAAGGAGGATTAGGTCTGGCTGATAAAGAAAACCAGAACGAGGGGCACCATTGTGGCCATTTTTCCTTCTGATTTCTTCTGCTATGTTTTCTTCTGGTATCTCTAGAGTCAATAACCCTGTTCAGGTAGCGTTTACCAGACCTTGTGGTCAGGCGGGCAGCAAATGCATGGCAGCAAGCTCCACTCCCACATGGATATGCCCCACAGTCTTGCCCCCTCATGGACAGTCACCAACTTTTTGCACAGGCAAGAGCTCTCCATGGAGAGAGATCCTCCCTGTGATTAAGTGCTCATTTACCAGTGTTTTTGCAATCAAGGAGAAGATCTCTTCCCATGAGCACCATTTTGCCTATGCGGAAAAATTATGTTCATGGGAAGCGTGAGTGAGGCAGCACTATGGAGCTGCATTTGGTGGGCCGCTGGGGCATTTGGTGGGCCGCTGTGAGATGCAGGAAGCTGGACTAGATGGGCCTATGGCCTGATCCAGTGGGGTTGTTCTTTTGTTCTTATGAGCTTACTGGCATAGGGGTGAGGCTTGCGCATGTGCTCTCACTCTCCCCCACTACTGGTTGCGATACATGCTATCAGATCACTTGAACGTGGCTTCCTCCCCTCCAATTTCGACATCTCATTAGCGCCAACAATACTGTTGCATTGTGGAATGGGACATAGACCCACAGGACCGCAGACACTTGAGTGAGCCGGGAATGTAATTCTCCCTGCAAGAAGGGTTGCATAAACGATGCGTGCAAAGTTGATTTTTGTCAACGTCAGCTGGCTTTTGGGAAAATAGCAGAGATCTTTGTCGCTTGACATAAGAAGAAAAGCATATTGAAATTGTGTTACGGAACAACTGAACAGAGGGGAGTGTGATAACATGCCCTTTAGAGATGAATTTGCGGTTAAATAGAGGATGACACTCAGCATCTCCGGAGCTGGTTCCAAAAGAAGGCGCTGAGAATCTTGTGATGTTACTGTTAACACCTCCATAAAGGAGGTAAATATTTTCCCTTTTTCTCTCCAGAAGCATCAAGAAAAAAAAAAATCTCTGTATTTACAAAGAACAAAGAGCTAGAAATTGCACAAAATATTCTCTTATTTCTTAAGAAGAAAGCAGCCATGTGGGTAGGGGGTAGGAATTGTACCCCATAACACTTTACAGCCCATTCCTATGCATGTCTACTCAGAAGTAAGTCCCATTAGAGTCAGTGGGACTTACCCCCAGGAAAGTGTGGATAGGATTGGGCTGTAAATAGTGTAAAAAAATTACCTAGCTTCTTGTGTAGTGCTATCCTCCCCCATCAGCACTTTTCCCTAACCCACTGCTGTTACACGATCGTGAAACAAATGTTTTTCTCTTTCCTGTACTGCTCACGTGAGTGAGCCCAGCCAATCAGAGATCGTATAGTGGCTATGTACTGACACCTGGAAAGGAAAGCACAGTGAATTCGGAACGAGGGCATTGATGCTGGATTAGTTATGTGGGTGATCCAATCTATTAAGGATCAGTGCAGTGGCGTAGCTAGAGGGGGTGCAAAGCACTAAGTTTTGCAGGTGCCTGGATGCACTGTACAAGTGCGCCCCCCCCTTAAGAGCCATTCCAGGTGGTGGAAGCAAAACGGAGGCATTCCAACCAAATTGGCACTTCAGCCAGCCTGCTTCACGCTGGTCTACTGCCTGTTCCAAGGCAGTGGCATAGCTAGAGGGGGTGAGAAGCACTATGTTTTGCAGGGAGCCTCACTGCAGCGTGCAAGCGGCCCCTCCGGAGCCATTCAGGGCAGGGGGAGCAAAACGGAGGTAAATGCTTCCGTTTTGCTACCCAGCCCAGAATGGCTATAAAGGGGAGGGGGAGGGACTGCTTGCACGCTGTGGTGAGATTCCCAGCAAAACTTAGTGCCTTGCACCCTCTCTAGCTACACCGCCGCTTCAAGGGTTACCAAACAGTCAATATTTCAACCAAGAAAGGCCAGTTCTGTCAGATAACTAGGGTTGGAGGGTCTAGTGAGTGGATTGTCCTTTTTTTTCCCTGCTGGAACTACAACTTCATGTTCCTCAACAGAAAATGATGGTCCATGTCATTTGATACTGTGGAGAGGGCCTCCTGGGTGTGTGTTTGTCTCTGATTGCAAGCCTTGCTTGAGGAAGGGGACCATGCCCACATCAATTTGCATAGGGATGCTCTACCCAAGGTGAATAATTGCTCCGTTCCAATCATAAGAGCAGCAGGGTGACAGAATTAGTTGTCTGGAAAGTCAGGGGAGATGCGCTGCTTGGTGCTTCTGAGTATGTTGACAAGTCTCTGAGACAAACATTTAATTCAGAATCTAGAATGGTTGACTTCCTGTTCGTCAACAGAGTCACTTGGGTAGGGTTACACGGCTCTTGCTCTGGATGCAGCCTGGACTCAGGAGAAAAACATACAAGAAACTTCTCCCACCCCATGTACAGGAATGGCTACTTAGGGGGCTTCATTTCAGTATTTTGTTCCACAGTTTTATACCACCCTTCCGCCAAGAAGCTCAGGGTGGTAGAAATTGTTTCTCCCCTCATTGGACTCTTCCAAGGTCACCTAGGAAACTTCTTGATGGAGCAGGGATCATCCTGGCCTAAGACCAACTTCCGAACCACTATACCATCCTGGCTCTTACATAGACAGAAAGCTATGTGCAGGAGGAAATTCCCAGTGGATCATGCCTGTGATTTAAAGAAACTTGATTTCTTTAAAGCCAGAGTACCACTGTGCAAAACCAGAGTATCACTGGGTGGTAAAACAAGCATTTTGTAGAGAAGTCTGTCAAATGATAGACTTCCATGAACTCAGCCTGTTTAATTTTCGGAAGAAGCTCTTGAAACAGAATGGGGAGATGGAACCAATAGGTCATGAAATGAAAGCTCTACAAACTCATAGTTGAGAATTTGAGCCTCAGAAGTGTAGATTACAAATGGAAGGAATTAAATGGTTTAATCATGCATTCTGCCAATGCCCCAGGCCGGCCCACTGATTAAACAAGTGGGACATTTGTCCTCAGCACAAGCCCTTTAACGAGCACAATATGCTTTTGTAGTTTATTGGGTTTTATTGTACTTTCATGCGCATGTTGTCGTTATCTGGGAATTTTTGTTACAGCAGGGAAAGGTGAGATAGAAATGTTTAAAAAAGAAATCAAAAATAAGTATGTGTCCAACTTTTGATCAGTCCTCCTCAAAACCTCCCTTTCTGTGTTGTTTTATTATTATTACGTATTATTACTGCTTTGAAAGAAAGAAAGAAAGAAAGAAAGAAAGAAAGAAAGAAAGAAAGAAAGAAAGAAAGAAAGATGGTGTTGCAAAATCACTGCAACTGCTCAGCACTGAAACGTCTTACTACCCCCATCATCAAGAAATACCAACCTTGTGGGACCAGACACGCACAGATAAGGCTGGCCCAAGACCTCCTGGTGCAAGAATCAGCATACAAAATACTGCCCTCCCCCTTAATCGGGTAATGTGCCAGCTTCTGCATTTCGGACACTGTAGTGTACCACTCTCCTCTACTACTCTGCCCCCCTCTTCCAATCCAGGAGCGGTTGAGACAAGCAATCCATTAACCTGTGACCTGAGGCGACCACTTCAGTTGGCCTCACAGAGGGGCCGGCTCTGCCCCCAGATTACAGCACAGTCTAAGAGACAACTCTGGTGCAGTCAGAACACAGGAAACAAGCATGTATGTACAGAGTATTTACTTCAAAGAAGTAAGTGGAGTCACAGGCTACAAATCAAAACACAAATATATGGTCTGTTGTGTTTTATTGTTACGTATTCTATGGTTTTTTATGATGATTGGTTGAATATGAACTTGTTAGCCACCTTGAGCTCTGAGAAGGCAGGATGTAAGTCTTTTAAACAAATAAATATGGCATATGCACACACACAGAGTGTGGCTAGACACCGGACCTTCTCCTTCTCCTGAGTCTTGCGGAGACTGAGCATGAGGACTAAGCTTGCAAATGGAAAGATTCATTACATGGGCTCAGATCTACCCAGCAGTTGTTTTTTTGCTGAATAGCTACATGGACATGTGCATTATTTTTTTTTTTAAATGAGGTAAACATTTCTTCACTTTTAGGGAACCAAGTGGGGGAAAAAAATCACACAAATTCACAGGCAAAACAACACAGCTCTCCACCAAAATGAAAACTGGTCATTTGGCAACCTGACGCCCAAATGGCTGGATCCGCCGTGCCAGCAATGCCTCTGAAATTTCTGAGTCATTGCTTGGACATTTTCTAATAATTCCTGTCGGCTTGGGGCTATTGGCAAGGGAGAGATCAAAACATTTCTCTTGCCTGTGAATTCTCTGAGTCCCATGTTATAAAACTGTCATTCCAATTATTCCATTTCCTTATAATTGGCTTCAGTAAGTGAGGGGAGTTAACCTTATGAATTTGCAAACGGCCCCGTCTGATATTAAAACTTCCCCGTTCCTGAATATTTAATATATAATCAGCTGCTGAGCAAAGCTGGAGTTCAGAAGCAAGTGACAACATGTGGCCTGCCTTTGAGAAACTGGCAGACAGGACTTGCAGTGGGGAAAACATTGTACTTTAAGACTAAACAACATGGTCCTTAAAATAATCTAGGCATGTTTTTTCAAATACTTCCTCATTTTCTGCTTAGCAGTCTGACTGTGAGGGGTGCCACTTTTTCTGTGCAAAATTTCTGACAGTTAAGACCAGTGGTGTAGCTAGAAGGGGTGCAAAGCACAAAGTTTTGCAGGGTGGTTCACCACGGCGTGCTTGCAGCCCCTCCCCATTCCAGGCAGTGGGAGCAAAATGGAGGTGTTCCCCTGGCTCCAAAGGGGAAGAGAAGGCCCCCCCCCTTGCACGCTGAGGTGAAACTTCCTGCAAAACTTTGTGCTTTGCACCCCCTCTAGCTATGCCACTGGCTAGGACTGAGTTATTTTCCCTCAACAGGAAAGACATTCTTCAGAAGAGGACTCACAGGCACCATGTGTCTGACCACGTGCTGTGTTTCTTTCATCTGCCAAAGGAATAGTTTCATGCTTTTCATGAGGATGTCTAAGCATGTTGTGTAATCAGGTGTCCAGAGCCTCACCCACGGCCGTAACAACACAAGAATAACTGGATCAGACCAGTGTTCTTCTCATCCATCATCCAGATTCCAAGAGTAGCCAACCTTGGAGCGGCCACTCCATCCAGATTCCAAGAGTGGCCAACCTTGGAGCGGCCACTCCATCCAGATTCCAAGAGTGGCCAACCTGGTTCCAGGTCCCACCAGCAGGGCATGAAGGCTTCCTCTACCGTAGGTCCCTTAGCAAGTGGTGTTCCACAAACTTCAGGCTGGTGACACAATGTCAAAAGGGCGAAATTCTAAGCAAATTTCACAGTTCCTCCCGAGCCGAAACGTCTGAGAATTTTCAAGGGAAACCGAATGAGTTTCGATACGATAGTGGACTTTCTCATACAGAGAAAGGCTGTGTGGCTAGATATTGAGGGTCATCCTAGAATGGATTGTTGCGTAATTGTTTGGTCAATAGGAGTTTTGTTTGGTCAATAGGAGTCACCAGAGAGGATGGCTGGACTGGAGCCATGGAGAGAAGCTGTTCAACCCGTTGCCCCTCCAGGATCCTTATCTGTATCTCCCTATTCCCCCTACCCCGTAGCTGCTAGTTGCCCAGGAGTGAAGCTCCTATTTATGCCAACAGGAGCTTCCTTTTCAACTATGGAAGCCCTGATCTAAATTGGGACCGTGGCAGAGGGGAAAGGGTTAAAGCCCTTTCCCTATCCACAAGGTAGTCTCAATCCTGTTTGTCGACTCCCCCCACCCCCATGCCTGGTGTTGACTAAAAAAAAAAAAAATTCCCTTTTGGCCAATGTTGTGCCACAGCTCCTCCCCACTGGGCCTTGTGCCCGCTTAAGGCTGATTAGTTTCCCTTGTTAAACTCACAAGTGTAGCAAGGAAATGTCAGAGTCAGGTCCCAGTCCAATAAATGCAGATTTGCCAACTCACAGTCCAAAGTCAATATGCCGGGTCACAGTCCAAGGTCAAAGTCCAGGTAAGCCAGGTCAGGTCAGGTCAGGTCAGCTCTGGGTCAGGCAGCATCTCCCTCTGGGTCAGGGTCCTCCCTCTGGTCAGCATCCCTCTCCTGGCTGAGTCAGTGTCCTGCTCTAGTCAGCCCTTTGCTCGTTCTGAAACTGCCTTTTATCCTGCAGCCCCTTGTTAAGTCCAAATGCAGCTCAGCTGTGAGCTACCTCATTAGCTCGGGTCCCATCAAGGTCAAATGAAGCTCAGGAGTCCAACCAGGTCTCCATTGGCCTTGATTGATTACAGCTGTGGAGCCAGTCCTGCCCTTCCCAGAGCTGTCAACCAGCTGTCAAAACAGGGAATCGCTGTCAACACCACATCATCCACCTGATGATCTACTGATCTTCCATTACAGCCAATGATACAACTCATGCAATGAGAAGTCTGGTTTGAGGCCTCTAATCTCTTGTTTGCGGCCATCACCACCACCACGCCCCCACCCGCACTTGCATTATCTCCTAGGCTCTTTTCAAGCCACTCCTAACTTCTTATGGAAGAGTGATTCAGTGGGCACTACAGGGATGATGCGTGGAGTAGCAGAGAGGGCAAGGGCGAGATATTTTTCAACTCACAAAAAAACTAATGGTTACTTATTGCTTCCCAGAAATCAAGAAAGTGTATAAGAGCATCTCCGGGAGTGTTTTTTCTTAATTTCACTGGCATGTAAAGCCATAAAACAAACTCTGCTGAAAAAATAATGAAGTTTAAAATGTGGATATCAAGAAGATGCAGTGCAACGGGGGTTTTCCAAAGCGGAGAAACCCAAAGTAAACAGATCTTTCCATTGCTCTAGAAAGCAAACCAAATGGGTTTTTCTTTAAGTGTGAGAAATGCAGCTGACACAGCCTAGATTTCAATTGTCCAGTGGTGTAGCTAGAGGGGGTGCAGAGCACTAAGTTTTGCAGGGAGCCTCACCGCAGCATGCAAGGGGAGCCTCCCCCTCCCCTTTGGAGCCATTCCAGGCAGGGGGAGCAAAATGGAGGCATACGCTTGGCTCCGAAGGGGAGGGGCCCCTTGCCTGCCAAGCAAAACTTAATGCCTTGCACCCCCTCTAGCTATGCCACTGCAATCATTGCACAAGAAAAGAATTGTTTTGTTGGGTCAGACCAAGGTTCACTTCATGCAGCATTCTGGCTCCAACAGCAGCCACCCAGAATCTCCTACAAAGTGGGTGACCCTCCATTGGTGCTTGCCCCCATTGTAACGTGGCATACAGAGGAATGCCACCTCTACATGGATATTCAATTCAGTTGTTATGGGTAATACCATTGGTACACATATCCTCTTTTGTCTAGTCATTTTTAAAGTATATCGTTATATCTTATTGCAAGAAATACCTTAAGCTGATGACATATGGCAAAATATTCCTTTTGCTCTACCCTCAGTCCTTAGCTGATTGGCTTTATTGAGTGATTCTCTATTCTATACGCCGGGATTTGCTTGCTTTAATACTTTCATGCTGCTTTTCCACAAATGAATTTGCGTTCAGAGTGTTTCACAGCAATAAGAGTTACAACCATTAGTGTATAAAGAGCATTCATTAACAAGAAATCACACACACACACACACACACACACACACACACACACATCAGTAATATACAACACCAGTGGCATAGCTAGAGGGGTTAAAATGGAGGTGAATGCCTCTGTTTGTTCCCACAACCCAGAATGGCTCCAAAGAGAGGGGGTCTCTTGCAAGCATGTTTAGGTGCCTGCAAAACAGTTTTGCACCTCCTCTAGCCACACCACTGCACAACACCTTGCGCATCCACTGATAGCTGATATTGATAGCTAGGATCAACTGACACTAGTAAATATATAGCAGCCATTTTCAACCACTGTGCCGTGGCACACTGGTGTGCCACAGGAATTTGGGGGAAGGTCATATATTAATAGGGCCAATGGGAGATGTGAGCCCCCACTGGCAGCATGGTGTGCCTTGTCAATTGTCAGAAATCTGGTGGTGTGCCTTGACCATTTTAGTGCCTTGTCAGTGTGCCGTGAGATGAAAAAGGTTGAAAATCACTGCTCTATACCATGGCTTAGTTTATGGGTGTGTAATATGAACTCTACTAACACTGAATGTAAAAGTGTGCAAGTCACAGCCACACACCTTTACTTTCCCATGTCCCCTGTTGTCTTCTTCCAGGTTAGGATGATATCATTTCTAGGTGAGACAAAAATTCTTCCGAAACTGATTGTAGACCTGATTTTCTCTCTATCATGTTCTCATCACTTAAGGCTGCTCTGCCCCTTCCCCAGAAGTGACACTCCATCACATAACTGCGTTTAGTTATTAACACAGTATTATCACCACATTTGGCCCCCATTATTGCATATAATTTTGTACTGCACAACAGGAAAATAGAAAACATATAAATACAAAGAGGTTCAAGGCACAATTACTGAATAAAAGTGACCACAGGGACAAAAATTTGTAGGATATGTTTCTGCCAAGAAAAGATAGCATCAATTTGTTATGTCCCATGACATGTGATTTATCTCTAGCCAATCTAATTATAATATTAAATACTGAAACTGCTCCCAAGAAAGAATTCTACATCATCTCAGGCAGTGTGCCGTATGTTGTTTACTACAATCAAGAAAATAGGGTATATAATTAAAGAAAGCTGTAAGACCAGCGCATGGTGGGGGGAGCATGGATCCAAGAACTGCCTTTTATGTACATCAGTTAAGAGGGACAGAATAAAATAAAAATTCAGAGCATTGCACTCCTACTCCCACACAGCAAACCCCCACCCCAAAAACAAACAAGTGGTGACCACACTCTGAGAGAAGCCAGAAACCTTAGCGCTTTCTCGACAAACAAAAGGGAAAAAAGAGACAGACAAACTCAATGGGACTCTTGGAAAAGTTTTGGTTCCCGTACTTTGCATAATAGAACTGGGGAGGCAGGTGGGATCAGCCAAAATAGGGACTGGCCAGGGCCCAAGCCCATCGGAGAGCCACCAGGCCCACACATTTTGGCTAGTATTATAATGCCGTTGTACAAATCGATGGTAAGGCCACACCTGGAGTATTGTGTCCAGTTCTGGTCGCCGCATCTCAAAAAAGACATAGTGGAAATGGAAAAGGTGCAAAAGAGAGCGACTAAGATGATTACGGGGCTGGGGCACCTTCCTTATGCGGAAAGGCTACGGCGTTTGGGCCTCTTCAGCCTAGAAAAGAGACGCCTGAGGGGGGACATGATTGAGACACAAAATTATGCAGGGGATGGACAGAGTGGATAGAGAGATACTCTTTACACTCTCACTTAACACCAGAACCAGGGGACATCCACTAAAATTGAGTGTTGGGAGAGTTAGAACAGACAAAAGAAAATATTTCTTTACTCAGCGTGTGGTTGGTCTGTGGAACTCCTTGCCACAGGATGTGGTGCTGGCGTCTAGCCTAGATGCCTTTAAAAGGGGATTGGACAAGTTTCTGGAGGAAAAATCCATTACGGGGTACAAGCCATGATGTGTATGTGCAACCTCCTGATTTTAGAAATGGGCTATGTCAGAATACCAGATGCAAGGGAGGGCACCAGGATGAGGTCTCTTGTTATCTGGTGTGCTCCCTGGGGGAGCTGCTGTGAGATCCAGGAAGCTGGACTAGATGGGCCTATGGCCTGATCCAGTGGGGCTGTTCTTATGTTCTTATGTTCAGCGTGAGGGCGACTGTTTGACCTCTCGCGTGAGCTGTGGGATGAGGGCTGCCTCCACTGCTTGCTGTTTCACGTCTGTGATGCAGTAGTGGCAGGAAAGAAAAGGCCAGCCTTGCTTTGTACAAGGCCTTTTATAGGCCTTGAGCTATTGCAGGACCTTCATTCATTCATATAAGTTCCACCTCTAGTATATTAATTTATGCAAACTTATGTAAATTTATTCACATTTAAAATGTAAATTAATTCTTCCCCCCCCCCGGCCCCTGACACAGTGTCAGAGAGATGATGTGGCCCTCCTGCCGAAAACCTTGGACACCCCTGCCCTAAGCTAATTTGACCAATCCAGGCAGGTAGATGTTTTGGCAGCAACTGTAGGAAGGAAGGAGTTATTCTGTCCCTCTCCTCCATGGCATGGTATGCATGTGACATAGAAACGTGGGGTTAATGTGGTTTCATCTACTGCATTGGCCAAGCTATATTCCAATTTGGGTCTTTTTCGCTTCATTCTACAGACACGTATGGAGGACATCAGAAGCTGTTGTCTTCTGACTCTTGGTTCAGTGCTGGCAGCAGCTCTCTGGGGTTTCAGGCAGGGGCCTTTTCCCAGTCCTACCTAGAGACCTTCTGCATACAAAGCATGGGTTTTGCTGCTCAGCTACATCCCCAAAGGCTCGGTTCTGACACAGCACCTGTTACTACAGGGCCCTGAATGCTGGCACATCTATGCACACAGAATAAAGATGCAAGCGCAGCTCCAACATAAAATGCTTTGCTTTCTTCCTCAGTGCTGGAGGGGACTCTGGGTGCAAAGCCTTTCTCTGGATCCCTCCCACAGGACCCCTTGCCTTCCTCCACAAGGGTCACCAGTGCCAAAGGCTCAGAACGCAGCCTGGGTAGTTGGGCCATCTGATAGGTGTGGGCTCTTCAACACCTCCAAGGCCAGCCCTGCTCAAACTGCTAACTGCTGGTGCAACACTCCATGGAGATAGTAACCTTGTTGAGCCCTGCTGGACAGCTAACCAGCTGATCAAAGCTGTTTCCCTAGTAGTTGATCCCACTACTAAGATACTGCTGGGCAGCTCCTGAACTGGTCCAGGCTTCTTTGCTCATTGCCTGCTCCTGCTGTTTGAGCCCACCTGCAATACTTGGTTGGCAACCTTCAGTCTCGAAAGACTCTGGTAGAAGCCTACAGCACCCGGTATTCCCAGGCAGTCTCCCATCTAAGTACTAACCAGGCCTGACCCTGCTTAGCTTCCAAGATCAGACGAGATCGGGAGATAGTGTTCAGTATAGGGAGATGATTGGCAACCTTCAGTCTCAAAAGACTCTGGTAGAAGCCTACAGCACCCGGTATTCCCAGGCGGTCTCCCATCCAAGTTCTAACCAGGCCTGACTCTGCTTAGCTTCCAAGATCAGACAAGATTGTCAGTGGTGGATTTAGGCTGTTGCATAGAGGTGAATTGTTGGATCCACCTCCCTCGTACCATATCCCAGATCCAAACTGGGCTCCCCGATTGCTGCTTTTACAAGCAGAACATTATACTTGTTTGATACGTGGTATTTTGTCATCTGTTTGGATAACACACCAGACTTCACAGTAGTGGAAAAGAAAATGGTCTGGATTATAGATGTGGCAACATCTGGAGAGGCGGGCATTGAAGACAAAGGACACAAAGATCTTGGGAAGGACTTGATATTTAGAAAACATCAACCACCATGAGGTGGCCTGTGACTAACCACTATCATCATGTTGCCAGTGGCAGACCTACCATTCACTTGATGGGGCAAATGCCACAGGCACAGAGCACCGCGCACCTCTAGGACCCCACGGAAGCTTCCCTGAGGTTCCTGACGCTGTCGGAAACTATGCTTCTGGTTTGCTTTAAATGCTTATTGATGCGTCCTGGAGTCACTGCAAGGTTCGGTGCACTCCAGGTAAGTGGGGGGGGGGGGGAGATTTGCACACAGGGGGGCAGTGGCATCCCACAGGGGGGGTACTATCATGGACCTTCACCCCAAAGCACAAGGCTGGGGAGGTCCGCTACTGCATGTTGCCAAATTATCGGGACATCTTTTAGTCGCTAAAAAGTTCTCTTCATCCATTAATCTAACCATGAAACACTAGACCGCTGCTTTGCATTTTTGAAGTTCTTTTTATAAGAGAACTTTAAAAAAAAATGATATGAAACAACAAATCATAGCTGTCCATTCTGTCTTCCTGATCTAAACTGCATATGCTCTAGGTTTTTTCTCTATTTACACATTTGCTAATGAAGAACAGAGTAGAACCCTATCTCACTAGGCTTCCCTGTCCCTCTGATGAGTGAATGCATATGCCAAGAGTTCGAATAACTCCCAGTTTCCTTTGGGGCCATTCCAGATGAATATTGACTTGCTGTCCAGTTCAGCCTTTGGATTAATTAGAGCTCTCCAAAATAAAACATCGTTCAATTAAAGAACGAGGAGACGAGGGTCCCTCCTTCTTTTCAGTTTGCCAGGCACATAGATACACAAAGCCTTCGCTCCAAATGGCTTATATAATGTAACCCAACATCTTGATGCAAAGCCTTGAGATTTCTTCAAGCAGGAGGGCTGTTTTGATCTCGGAGAGTGCCGCTCCACACAGATCTTCTGTCCCGTTTGGCACTAGAGAGGCAATTAAATACGTTGTTTGTTTGCACTTGAACAAAGTAATATTTCTGCAGGAGGAAGCAGGAGGTAGGGCGGGGAGCGACTCCCTGGGCCAAATGAAACTGGACAAGTAAAAGTAGATTCTGTTTTATTAGAGAAAGGTACAGTCTTAAATAAACTTCGTAAATCTTTAAGACTGGAATATCTCTGGTCTGGAATGCAGCTAAAGGGACACCAAAGGCTTCCTTGGAGGTATTCTATCCCTCCCCCCGCCATGCAGCTGAGTTATCGAGGTGGAAAAGTGGCCAGCAAGAAGTGTTTTTTTTTTTTTTTTCCCCCCAGTGGAATAAATACACATCAACAGAAATACGTTTTAAGTGCTTTTCTTCAGCATTAAAAGCCCATGATTAACAGCCCCCGGAGAATCAATGGAAGTATTTCCTTAAAGGGATTGGAAACAGAGAGGCAAACCAAACCAAGCCTCCATATAATTTGCTTGCAATTCCTGCGTCCCTGCTGAGACGTTAAACGAGCCGTTTATGTGGTCAGTGGCGTAGCTAGACGGGGGTGCAAAGCACTAAGTTTTGCCGCCTCCATTTTGCTCCCCCCCCACCTGGAATGGCTCCAAAGGGAAGGGGGAGGGGCTGCTTGCACACTGTGAGAAGGCTCCCTGCAAAACCTTGGGCTTTGCACCCCCTGTAGCTATTCCACTGCTGCGGGTGATGTTTGCGATCCTTTGCTACCTCTTGCTCATGGTTGCAGTGAGTCTGCAAACTTTTTGAGCGGGGCTGGCAGACAGCAACACAACCTGGGCTCATTGAGGACGAGTCACACCGACCTAATTCCAATGTCTGAATTGTACATCTTCAGACTGCGGGGGAGAGAACTCACAATGTCCCCAATCACTCATGAGCCACCTCTTCCACCACCGTACCTGCTCCAGCATGGCATCAGGAAGCCACTACTGCAGGTGCCAGTCATTTGTCTGTCTACATGGGAGCCCTAAAGCGCATGATAGCAGTATGCATTTCACAATGCTGAAGCATTCCTTATGGCTGCAGACTGGGATTTCCGTTGCCATAAGAGCTGTACAGGTGGGACCTTGGTATCCACTGATTCGGCATCCACTTTTGACTCACCACTGATACCAGGGTCCACCTTGAAATGCCTTGTAACAAGGGGAAAAGTGTCAAAATCCAATTTTCTACGTTTGCGCTGTTAAACCGCACCGGTTGCAAGATTCTTGGGTTAAAGATAGCTTTACAGACCCGCTTTCGGGTTTCTTGCTCCTCCATTGTCATCCTGGCATACATTTGGTTAGATGCCATAGTGTATTCAGCCACTAGATGGGGGTGAATAATTCAATTAGATTCCATTACTCACCCCATTTGCGACTGAATGCAGTATAGCATCTAACTGAATGCATTCTGGGGTGACAATGGAGGTGCAAGAAACCCAGAAGTGGATCCTTAAAGCTAATTGTTCACCCCATCTAGTGGCTGAATGCGGTATAGTGTCTATACCTTGTTACAAGACATTTAAAGGTGGACCCCAGTACCACTGGTTTTGGTATCCACTGAGGGTTCCAGAATGAAACCCCAGTGCATACCGAGGTCCCACTGTAACGGATTGGGCTGTGATTCTCAGTCTACATGGTAATGCTTTATTGTTTGTTTCACCCATATTTCATAATGTTTCTATTCTCCAGAAGCTGCTCAGTGATTTTCTTTTTTCTTTTTTTTTGCTAAATTGAAAGACATGAGATATAAATGCTTTCAATAAATAAAAGGAGAACATTGCTTTACTGGGAACAGAATATGGGTACCATAAATCAGAGCATCCTGAAGAGGGGAATTAATTGCATCCCATCAAAGGTAATGTGTGGTTTTGTTGGCTGAATTCACCTGCTTGCTGATAATCATGTTGGGCTACTTCAGTTCATTTTGAAGCTGGATGGTGGTGCAAAACACTCTCCAACTGGTCCTTCTGTTAATGGCCCTGACCTTTCTCTAAAATTAGCTCCGCATCCTATTTTTGCTTCTTTATCTACCAAGCTTGCATCTCTCCAGCCAACGCATTAGTATCTGAACTGTATAACCCACCCAGCTCAATGGCTATTTGGACAGCCCATACCTTACTCTTAAAAATAAAAATAAAGCACATGATATGGTTGTGACAGTGGCATAGCTAAAGCACTAAGTTCTTCAAGGAGCCTCACTGCAGTGAGCAAGGGACCCCTCCTCTTCGGAGCCATTCTGGGTGGGGGGAGCAAAATGGAGGCGAATGCCTCCATTTTGCTCCCCCCACCCAGAATGGCTCCGAAGGGGAGGGGCCCTTTGCATGCTCTAGTGAGACTCCCTGCAAAACTTAGTGCTTTGCATCCCCTCTAGCTACACCAATGGGTTGTGATTTGAACTGGGTGTAGGCCAAAGCCTTTACAACATGAAATAACTTTGGTCTTTTTTAAAAGAGAAGATGTACAGAGGCGGAACGTTTGCAGAAAGATGCTCAAACTTGCAAAAGCGGCTTTTCAGACTCTTTAACCCTGCCTGTTGAAATGAGTGGAGACATGGAGTCCCCTCTGATGTTACTGGGCAAGAGTTGAAGACTAGTGTGAGACCAGCTCAGGATTTTGCAAATCTTTGTGTGTACAGTACTGTACTCAAAGGAGGTGCTTGCAAATTTCTGATAAATTCTGAGGTGAACACAGAAAGGTGCATGCATCAGTGATGCAGCAAGTGTGGGGTGGGGGGTAGCTTGCCACAGGTACCAGCCATAAGGGGGCACTATGTGTCCCCATCTCCATGTCCCCCCACCCCTCTCTTCAGCCTCCAGCAAGCAGTTGCTGACCTTACTAGCCGGGTGACGCCCTTTCTCGTCCATCTTCAGCCACTCTGAGCCACTTCAAGTTCTCACAAGCGACTGCGAGATGGGCTAGGAGGTACCTGAGCTGGCAGTACATCAGAGAACACCAGCCTGTCTGCTTCAGCAGTGGGGATGTGCTCCCTCCTTCAACATCCATTTGAAATATACAGACCACATTTCACTGCAGGATGAAGACCATGGCTCCATTGGGGCAGGCTGAGATCTTTGGGCACTTGAGATGGAGTGCCAAGGACCTCTGACACACTCCCACACTTCACTCCTGCCCCTTGGCAGCATTAGAAAATCTGCCCTACCTGCCACCTTTCCCTGCCACCTCTGCTCCTCTACCTCTTCAGTCTCCCCCTCTTCCTTCTTAAATTCAAGCAAGTTGGGTGGAGAAGTTGAAGTGGAGGAGAGAGGTGAGCTTCAGCCTTTCCTCACCACACTCTTCCTCTAACATTTGCTCCCTCTCTTTTCCATGTGCTTCTACATCTGGTTTCACATGGCATACTACTGATAAATGCGCCTTGATCTGCTTTCCTTCTTCAGTTTCCTCTTCTTTTTTCTGACTGCGCAAACAAAACACAAAGCTGAACATTGTCTTGATATTTGTTTTTCCAGTACACAACAAAAGAAATCCATCTGTCAACAAATTTTTCCATCACGAGCTCTCACCAAATAAGTCAATTTTGTCATTAACGCAATCGGCCAGATTCTTTTAAACCGTTCCAAAATGAGGTTGCCGCAGTAAATAAACTTGCTCCCCCCCCCACCCCCAGAGAACAAATGATAATGTGAGCCAGCCGTATGCATCCATGTGCACCCTTGGCAACATCACACGTTCCTGTGTAAATCCCACAAACGTTGCAGCATGTATTCACTGCACCACTGCCTATACAGGATTCCCAGTATGGGGAGCGTGTGACAACCTGGGCAAAGCAGAATTAGATCCGATTAATTTTCCGTTGTAACTCGATTCAAACAGCTCTTGAGGAAAGAGGGAGGAAATCAGGGGAATTCTGAACATGGTTGGTATGGAACCAACCACAGTTCTTTTATCACTTTCTGCAGCAACTTAGAAACTCTGGGTTATGAGGAATGCAATGGTGTAGCTAGAGGGGGTGCAGAACACCATGTTTTGCAGGGACCCCTCACCACAACATGCAAGAGACCCCTTCCCCTCAGAGCCAGGCATTCGCCTCCATTTTCCACCTAGAATAAGAACATCAAAAGAGCCCCACTGGAACAGGCTAAAGACCCATCTAGTCTAACTTCCTGTATCTCACAGCAGCCCACCAAATGCCCCAGGGAGCACACCAGATAACAAGAGACATGCAAGGCCTCCTGGGAATTGTAGTTAAGAACATAAGCACAGCCCCACTGGAACAGGCTAAAGACCCATCTAGTCTAACTTCCTGTATCTCACAGCGGCCCACCAAATGCCCCAGGGAGCACACCAGATAACAAGAGACCTGCAAGGCCTCCTGGGAATTGTAGTTAAGAACATAAGCACAGCCCCACTGGATCAGGCCACAGGTCCATCTAGTCCAGCTTCCTGTATCTCACAGCAGCCCACCAGATGCTTTAGGGAGCACACAAGACCACAAGAGACCTGTGTCCTGATGCTCTCCCTTGCATCTGGCATTCTGAGGTAGCTGAAGGGGAAGGGGAGAGGCTCCTTGCACTCTGTGGTGAGGCTCCCTGCAAAACTTTGTGCTTCCCCCTCTAGCTATGCCACTGGAGGAAAATATTGCTTTGATCATCATAACACTCTTACCCAGGAGACTCAGTTTCAGACCGCTTTGGTCGGACCACTGTCATGGAGAACGCTGGGTAGAGACATGTGAACAACCCCTAAGCAAACCATTTGACTCTTTCAAGCTTTCCCAGCTGATACTTACCGTAAATGAAAAGGCTTGGGAGATTTCATCTGGAATGTCCTTCCAAATTTAGATCATCTTTGTGTCTTTTCCCCTTCTCTTCTGTTCTCCTTTCCCAAAAAGAAAGGGCTTACTCTGTGTGTGTTGGGAGGAGGGCATGTTCATTTTCTGGCTGGCTGGCTTCAACTTTTTAAAAACCTTATCTTTGGGAAAAGGGAGGGGATAAACAACTCCTAACATCTGGAGGAAATAATACTGGTAGGACCATAGGGTCTGTACCAATCCCATTAGCAGCATACCAAGGTCATTTGGCACCTACAGCCCATAACACAGGCCTACAAAACTGAGGGTCAGGAAAGTTTTCCCCAAACTTTATGGTGGTTTGATATGAATTTGGGGTGCCGATTCCAAAAATGGCATCCGTTTTTGCCCTATATCACCTCTAGTTTTGGAGATGTAGTATAGCCTCATTAGTGAATGGTTCAAGCAGCTTCCTCACGAGGAAGCCATGGTGTAGGCTTCCTCATGAGGAAGCTGCTTGAACCGTTCACTAAAGAGGCTATGCCGTGTCTCCAAAACTAGACGTGATAGGGCAAAATGGAGGCCATTTTTGGAATCGGCACCCCAAATATACCCAGGAATTGGTGTAACGTTTAAGGAAGCAAAATGTTGTGTTGGCCTGTGTAATTTTTGCCCCTCCCCAACAAAATTATTTTCAATAATAGTCATGACATGAAATTAATAATAATGGCCAGAGAAGGAGTACACAGTGAACATTTTCTTTCATTTAACTGTATGTGTGTAACTCTTTATATTTATATGTGTATATTTATGTATAACTTTGTAACTTATATATAAGCTTATCAATAAACATGGGTGAATACCTCCTTTTTGCTCCCATTGCCCAGAATGGCTCCAAAGGGGAGGGGGAGGCAAGCATACTTGCATGCTGCAGTGAGACTCCCTGCAAAACTTAGTGCTTTGCACCCCCTCCAGCTATGCCACTGGTCTGGATTCAGTATAAGGAAGCTTCATCTAAACACATGCATGGTGTCCTTCAGGGAGATTCACTTTTCTGTTCACTGGCTTGAGAAGTAAATCATAGTTCAGATGTTTCCTGTTTGATTAAAGATGAGAATATACGTAGTTGACTTCTTAAAACAGATTGTGATGACCTGGAGATCCAACGAGATGTACTCATCGGCCCCTCAGGCCTGTCATTTGTTCCATGTCATAGAGTTGGGAAGGCAATTAGCCATGCAATTCAGTGCGGGACGTATGCCCATTAATCTGCTTTTCCCAACAATTTTCCAATATGCTAGTGATAAGTTGCTCATTTATATGTATAAAGGTGAATCTACTGTATTATGTTCAACTGCAGAGTTGTGTTTATGGGCATCCAGGGACACTAAATTAAAACTGAAATCGAATGATCTGTGCTTACCACTCAGTCCGCTGGTTCATTCCGCTAATTAAATCTGCCGGATCATACTGCCAATTAAATCTGCAGAAACTACTACTACTAAAAAGTTTAAATAAACATCTCTCCTTCCTGATCTCTAGGGAGTGTACATAACTGTATCTATATTCTAACTTAGGGATCAGTCTCTCTTCACCTGGGCACAGATCCACACTTGCAAATGGATCTACCTAGAGCAGGGGTGCCCAAACCCCGACCCTGGGGCCACTTGTGGCCCTCGAGGCCTCTCAATGTGACCCTCAGGGAGTCCCGAGCCTCCAATGAACCTCTGGCCCTCTGGAGATTTGTGGGAGCCCACACTGGCCTGACGCAACTGATCTCACCATGAGGGCGACTGTTTGACCTCTCATGTGAGCTGTGGGATGAGGGCTCCCTCCACTGCTTGCTGTTTCACATCTGTGAGTAGCGGCAGCAAACAAAAGGCCAGCCTTGCTTTGTGCAAGGCCTTTTATAGGCCTTGAGCTATTGCAAGACCTTCATTCATTCATATAAGTTCATCTTTAATATATTCATTTATGTAAACTTATGTAAATTTATTCAAATTTTAAATGTAAATTAATTCTTTTTTTCTCCTGGCCCCCGACACAGTGTCAGAGAGATGATGTGGCCCTCCTGCCAAAAACATTGGACACCCCTGGTCTAGAGGTCAATGGCTGACTATCTCCACAGCTGACTCTTGATTATTCTGGAGGCTCTAAGCCCAATCCTATGCATGTCTGCTCAGAAGTACATCCCCTTTGAGTCAATCGGGCTTACTCCCAGGCAAACGTGGGTAAGATTGTGGCCTCAGTGCCTCAATTAGCATGCAACCCTTAATTGAACTTGGCTGAAGTTGGTGCACGAAGCTATGGCTGAAGGGAAATCTATCACTAACAATTTTTTACACTCCAGAATCAGGAAGGTCCCAGGATAAGGCTTTGTTTACAGCTTCAGTTCTGCTGACCATGTGAGAGGTGGCCCAACATGGAATTTTCTGAAAGAGACAGGCAAGTCTTCTAAGCCAGCCAGCCAGCCGGCCGGCCGGCCAACCTCTCTCTCTCTCTCTCTCTCTCTCTCTCTCTCTCTCTCTCTCTGTGTGTGTGTGTGTGTGTGTGTGTGTTTGTGTGTGTGTATACACACTTTGAAGAACTAAAGTGTGGACTTTCCCCTAAGGCCTCTGAGACCTGACGATTCCTTGCCATCAGCCCAATTCAAAAGATCATGTGACAGACCTGAGTCATGATTGCCTGATATACGTCCAGCACCACCCACATATATATGAAAACACAACTTATCAGGCAACAAGGTGTGTCATAGGAAAAGGAGTCTGCAAGATTAAGCTCACCATGCACCACGGAGGTCAGCTCCTGGTCATACCTCAAGGGCCCTGATTACCCTGATAGCAGCCCTGAAGCTGCAAGCCACCCCAGAGGTCACAACATCAGAGTAACACATGCCTCTGATCATTCTTCTGGTTTTGGATTGTTGCCCTTTCAAAACCATGAAATATCGTTTTATGAAACTTGTTCTATGATGTATTTTCAAGGATGCTTTTATCAACATAAACTGATAGTTATGCATTCTATTGTAATTAAATCTGGCAGAAGTTCTGAGGGAACGTCTGGTTTGAAAAAAATTTCCGGCAGTAAAGGTAGTTAAAGTGAAGACAACATCAACAGGATAACACCTGGAATAAGGGACTTTGCCATGAGAATGCAAGACCAGTCTTCCACCCCGAGACAGCACAATCACCATCAAGGGATCCTGTGTGAGCCATAGGAGAAGTAAGAGGAGGTGCAGTAAGAAGCTTGGTGGAGGATTGCAAAGCAATTTCTCCTTGCCGTACCTTTTCCTTCTCACCCAAGATGGTGCCAAAGGTATAACAAGTTGGATTGATAGTACATGTTCTTCTCAGCAGATATAACATCCTATTCATGTGTAAAAATGAGGGATCTGAGGGAGAGCTGAACAATGGTGGAAATCAACCATTCATGTGACAACCCCCAAGACCCCAGTCGGGTTTCCATAATTGTCTATTGTTCCTACTGAAGCCAGCTGTCAGTATTGTGGTGGTGGTGAACTGAAAAATATGGAGCTGGAGACGTTGAAGAATTTACAATGGTGGAGGTGACAGGGATTTGTTTTTCCAGAAGTTGTTAACGTCAAGCAGGTTGGTGGTACTGCTGGGGTTACATCAGAAGTTTGCCAGCCCTTCTGAGATCAAACAAAAGGAACCATAGCCTCAGCTCAGTCAATGTATGCAGAAAGACACTCAGAGAGCTTGGATCGCTAGCAAATCCTCCTCCTCTTCTTTATTTACCCAGCCCTTTCCCAAAGCAATACAAAATAATGAGATTTTTGTGCAACAGTCGCAATAAACGGCAAGTGTGCTTTTAATAAGAGTATGTGCATGAACTGGAAGAAGAATCTAGGGGAAAACATGAAAAGAACAATTGTTTTTGTCTGAAACTACAGAAAAAAAAATGAAAACATGATGATGTTACATTTTGGGAGTACAGTACAAGTTTGCTGGGATTGTCAGTCTCTTAAAGAGATATTGAGAACCTCTGCTCCGAACTGGATAGGAAAGGGTCACAGCTAGGGATGTACGATGCGTTACACACTGTTCAGCTCCAAATGGGTTTATGCTCTGCATCAGTGGCATAGCTAGAGGGGTGCAAAGCACTACGTTTTGCCAGGAGTCTCAGCGCAGAGTACAGGTAACCTCTCCCCCTCCCCTTTGGAGCCACTCTGGACCGTGGGAGCAAATTGGAGGCAAATGCTTGGCTCCAAAGGGGATGGCATGTTCAGACACCTGCAAAACAGAGTGCTTTGCACCCCCTCTAGCTATGCCACTGTGACACAGTCCTTTTGGCACAGCCCAGTAGAACATATATCATTCAATTTAATTCATTGATTCATCCGAGTGCATGAATGGAGCTAATATTCTTCACAATTCAAACATTTCCTATGCGGTATGCTGGAGTTCTGGAACTCCTGAGTTAGTTTCTTTTTGTAAAAACAAGTGGGGGAGGTGATGTGGATGGTGGCCACTGCATCACTATAAGGGGAGAAGGTCTCACTCTTTCCTCCCCCGTGCCATATCCCCAATCCAAAGTGTATCCCTGGAGTGGACCTTATACAGAGTGGGGACACTTATGGGGACAAAAATGGTTTGTTTGTTTGTTTGTTTTCTTTCTGTGGCTAGTTCCAGTTGGGGTAAGCAATTTAAATCAGAGAATCGGTGCAGGGGGAAAGATTGGAACACTCTCCCTCCACTCCACAGCCCTGATGTAAATCAGGCCCCCTTACAATTGCATTTACAAGCTGATTCTGGGAATTCCCATCCTGGAGTTTCACTGCAATCTGTGGTTTGGCTTCATGACTGCAGAGAAACCAAATGGGCAAGAAAAATCCTATTGTGGGAACTCTTGTGTTGCTACAAGAGCTCTGAACAAGTCAAGGAAAGGTTAACTTTTGCAAAATAAGGTCCTATACTGTTCACGAACTGATTTCTTCCACTCAGTGGCATCGCTAGGAGGGTGCGGGGGGTGCAGTCCGCACTGGGTGACGCGCAATAGGGGGTGACACACTAAAATCGCGGTGGTTAGGAGTAATACCATCATATACCATTGGATGCAGAATTTCCAGCAGAATGCACTACAAAAAACGGGAGTGAATTATCTCCTTTCTATCAAAAGTTATTGGCAAAAACCAGAAAACAAAAATGCATGGAGCCAAATGGAAAGTGAAACCAAGCCATATCACGCGTTTACTCGTGAGTAGGTGACCTTGCCTTAGTCCATCAGAAAGGGCAGACTGAGATGAATCCAACAACACTAGAATGGTCCTGATCCAATGAATGTAGTCCCAAAAAAACACCCAAGAAGGAGGTCCCTCCCTCCAAGCTGGCGAATGTATCGAGCCCTATGGAAAGTGAAACTAAGCCACATGGTCGCGTTTACTCATGAGTAAGCAAACATGCCTTGGCTCCTGGGCAGGTCAGGCAAAGGGAAATGAGAAGCCAACAGAATGGTCCTGATTTGATGCAACTGGAGCTCAACAAATGCTCCAGAAGGCAGTCCCCCCCAATAAAAAGAATGAAACAGTGGCTTGACAGGGTAAGGTGAATTTTTTTCTGTTTTAGGCTGCAATCCTATCCACACTTTCCTGGGAGTAAGCCCCACTGACTATAATGGGACTTACTTCTGAGTAGACAGGCATAGGATTGGGCTCTCAGACTTGTAAAGCCAGGTGGGTTCTGATAGTGATATGCTTGAAATATATGAACTTAAATTGAACTGGGTACTCGGTAGGGGTGAAAATCTTACTGATTTTTTTTTTTGGGGGGAGGGGGTGTTATTGCAGGCAGGCTACATAGAAAATTCACTTGGTGGAACAGGGCTGACTTTCCCTTATTTATTTATTTATTTATTTATTTATTTATTTATTTTACTTTAATTATTTATAATTATTTATTTTAATTTGCTTCGTGATGGATCCTGGACAGACTGTCATTCTAAAAAGTGGGTCCCAGTGCTAAAAGTTTGAGAACTGCTCCAATAAGTTGTTAGTAAGTTGACAACCTGGGAGGTTGACACCCCACACTAGTGACTCCACTAGTGACCAAAATCACAGTTTGTAAAAATGATACCAACATGTTATGTATCAATCAATGTGTAATTTCATGCAGAATGCAATGAAACAAACTGCGTTGAAATATCTTTATTTTATCAAAAGGTACAGCCAAAAAACCAGTGGGAGCAGGGTGATGGTAGATCAACACGCCCCCCCACTGGAGTGTTGCCCCTCCCACTGCATTGGGGGTGATGCGAACCTCAGTGACGCCACTGCTTCCACTTGAGGCGGTTCTCAACTTATACCCTATAGAAGAAAACAAGTGGATTGGCAGGAAGTGTTTTTGGCATATCGTTCATGTATAATAATGAGGGCTTTTTAATTTAAAAAGAAAAAACAAAGTAGCTTAACAATGGTTGAAATCAGCCATCTGTCAATTCCACCCTTGGGTACCGGATCTCAGTCGCAATAAGCAAGTATTGTTCAACAGAAGCTGGCCATCGACAATGAAACAACAACTAGCTTAAAACCATATGGATTCAGCAGGACCAGGGCTAAGAGGAAATTACGGGTTGGAGGGATTGGACTACGACAAATTAAACAACCTGAAGCTTGCTCTTCTGGAATCGAGGCTTATCTGTGGTAGGTGGGCAGACTGCAGGATGCAGGGCTGGATGTCACATAGTGCTTGTTGAAAAACACTCCACTTCTGCAGTCACGACAGCACGGTGGTTGTGTTTTTCCAAGCATATAAATGGCTCGGGATATGCTTTGGCATCCTTTAGTCTCGGAAGACGATGGTATCGCGCTCTGAATGGTGGTTCTGGAACAGAGTGTCCTCTCCAGTGCGCGAAGCCTGGGTAAGGTAGGTATGGAGGATAGGCTGTTACCCATGCAGCAAATCCCCCCTCTCCACGTCACTGAAATGGTCCAATGGAAAGGCAGAGGCCAATACGGTTGGTTCCAGCGGCGTTGCAGGAGTTGCCAGAATGTGACTGTGTTCAGCCATGAACAGCCTCAGGGACTCCGGCTCTGGATTTTGCCTTGAGGTTGACTCCTGAAGCCTTTTCCACAACTGGATGTAGCCACAAGGCAGTGGAGGTTTGGGATCAGAGTTTTCCTTCTCTCAGATGAGCTGCCTTCCCAGGCTGACGAGTCCCATCTACCCGGTGGCTTTTTAGTCGCCTCTTACAACAAGTACAGCCAAACTGAGGGCCTATTCTTATCCCCAGCCGCCAGGGGAAATGGCTCGGGATAACCATGTGAAATGTTGGAAAGATTTGGGACGGTTCAGCAGATGGTCTGCTTTTGGATTAAAGCAGCATTAAAGATGGTCTGCACAGCATGACCTGATATACTGTGCAACTTTCATAGGTAATGGCGTTGCTAAGAGGTTTGGGGGGTGCAGGCCACACAGAGAGATGTACGTGGGGGGGGTGACACCACTACTGGCCAAAATTTTTGAAATCTTGGTATTTTCGAATCATGCCATCACGTTATATATCAATCAAGGTGTAATTTCATGCAGAATGCATGAAACAAAGCATGTTGAAATATATATGTTTGTAGGTCTTCGTGGCCAGCAATAATCCAACAATTTAGCATATCTTTATTTGGGGGAAAAGAACGTGGTTGTCTCAAAGAATTAGAATCCATGTTGTTCAAAAGTCCACTTTCATTCTGCTTTTTCTGTACTTCATCAGGGAAACGGCGCCTAGACAGGACACGCTGCTAGAGAGCAAGCCCCATGTGGAAATATCTCTATTCTATCAAAAGTTACAGCCAAAAAAACAGTGGGGCGGGGCAATGATACATCATCACGCCCACTGCCTAGGGCATTGACCTCATGGTGGGCAACCAGCTGTCTGCAGGAAAGCCGAAAGCAGGAGATGGGTGTACACCTCCTTTCTGCGCCCGACAGGAATGGCTTCAAAGGGGAGGGGCTGCTTGCAAGCCATGGTGAGGCTCCCTGCAAAACTTAGTGCGTTGCACCCCCTCTAGCTATGCCACTGGATCTATGTGCTGTTGACGAGGATGCTACTACAGATGTAGCATGTAGCAAAGCAAGTGAAATGCTCCAAAGTTAACTCACCATGTTAACAACTAAAATGAAACAAGACTAAATAATCCACAATTTTTTGAAGGTTCTCACCCTTCCGCATGGCATAATATAGGCTAACTTTTAGGGCACAATCCTAACCAGGTCTCCTCAGAAGTAAGTCCTGTTTTGTTCAATGAAAGTGTGGTTAGGATTGCAGCCTTAGTTATGCAGGTCATTAATCTCACCAACAAGTTTTCCAGATCTCATAAACCCTGTCAGACAAACTTACAAAACTTTTCGGGGAAGTTGGAAAGAAAAGAAAAAAAAAGATACTCTACAGTATGCACGACTGTCTGGGAGATGAAAACCGTTGAGGACGAAGTAAGTGGTACTTACGAGTTATTAACTGCCGACAACTAAATTAGCCAAGCGCAAGTAAGCACTTGCCATTGTGCTGCATGACAGCAAATCAGATAAGGAGATTATATGGAGAGAGACCAACCTTAATTAATGGTGCCGAGAGACACGAGAGCCGACCCACACCGCAGCTGGAATCGAGGCACATGTTGTACCTTCTCCTCCAGCATCACTGTCATCTGAAGACTGGTGACTTTTCAGACTCAAGGCTGTAGCCGGCGGTACTCCCTAATGTGCTTAAACCAGTGATTCCCAAACTTTTGAGCACCAGGACCCATTTTTTTAAACGACACTCTATCTGGACCCACCTAGGTTTACCAGACTTTTTAAAAAAGTGATCTAGAAAGAACTATTTATTTATTTATTTATTTATTTATTTATTTATTTATTTAAATGATCAGAAAAAAGACCCTCAAACATTTATCTGCCTATATTCACACGTGCTTGCAAACTGCAGGAGCTGAGCTCCTTGCCCTGGAATGGCCGGGCCAACCCTGCCCCCCCGCATCATATTTTCTTCAACCCATCACCCTCTCAATGGCAGTAGCAGCTTCCCCCCCTCCCCCACATTGTCCCCTGGGCTGAAAAACAAATCCTTCCTTCAGCAGGGTCAAACCCAACTCTTAGATGACCCCACCTGAAGAAAAGAAAAGAGGGAGGCTCCCAGCCCTAAGTCCACAGAGCAGACTCATGCAGCAAGCTAAAACACACCAATGACAGAAGGTGTAATTTAGTAGTAGAAGGTGTAACTTGGGGACATCCACTAAAATTGAGTGTCGGGAGAGCAGATAAAATAAAATATTTCTTTACCCAGAGTGTAATTATCCTTGGGGCTGGGGATAAGAATAGGCCCTCCGTTTGGCTGTACTTGTCGTAAGAGGCGACTAAACAGCCACGGGGTAGATGGGACTCGTCAGCCTGGGAAGGCAGCTCATCTGAGAGAAGGAAAACTCTGATCCCAAACCTCCACTGCCTTGTGGCTACATCCAGTTATGGAAAAGGCTTCAGGAGTCAACCTCGAGGCAAAATCCGGAGCCGGAGTCCCTGAGGCAGTTCATGGCTGAACACAGTCACATTCTGGCAACGCCTGCGAAACCACTGGAACCAACTGGATTGGCTTCTGCCTTTCCATTGGACCATTTCAGCGACGTGGAGAGGAGGTGTGTGCTGCATGGGTAACAGTCTATCCTCCATATCTACCTTACCCAGGCTTCACGCACTGGAGAGGACAATGTTCCGGAACCACTATTCAGAGCGCGATACCATCGTCTTCCGAGACTGAAGGATGCCAACTATAATCAGTCCTTGCCACAGGATGTGGTGATGGCATCTGGTGTGGATGCTTTTAAAAGAGGATTGGACAAATTTCTGGAAGAAAACTCCATCACAGTTTACAAGCCATGATGGGTATGTACAGTCTGAGATTAGCTGGTCGCTCATCATAAGGACTGGGTAGGAATTTTTTTCTGCCATTCAAATTTGCCGTGGATGACAGGTTTTGTTCCCCTACCCCACACTGGCAAGTGCGGGAAGATTTCAGTAGGTTTCATGCATTAAAAATTGGTTTGCTGTGGTGTCTTCATTGGGGAATGTGAGGGTAAATAGAATGCCAGATGGGTGTGGCAGTGAGATGCAAGTATCTTATGGTCTTGTGTGCTCATTGAGGGATCTGGTGGGCTTCTGTGAGATACAGGAAACTGGACTAAGTGGGCTCTGGATTACGTTCTTATGTTCTTAGTACACAAAAGCTGCAAAATCATTATGAGAGAGAGAGAGAGAGAGAGAGAGAGAGAGAGAGAGAGAGAGCATCAGAGCATCCTTACTTTTGTACCTTCCCTGAATAATCTACGGAACTTTTAAGTGGTCAATGTTGCAAGGTCAAAAGGCGCAACTCAATAACGCTCGGAACCAGGAGTGAAGTTTGCAGGTTTATTTATTCATCCCATGCGATGGGCACCCACGGGACTCATGTCTCAAAGCAAATGGGCGTCCGGGAGCAGCCTGGGCGTGCTCCTTTATACCTAAGGGGCATATTGCTGTGAGCTATTGTCTATTTGATTGGTTACAATTTGCCGCATAGGTGTGGTTTTGCCCTCAAGGCATGGAAAGTTACAAAGTATCTGAATTCAGGTTGATTACAGAGCATGTTACCATTATAGAGCTGTGAAGTCATAACATAAGCCAAGGAAGCATATTCCATGCCATCTCAGTGCTCGCCCCGCTGGAGTAGCAGCCGTTATCTGTTACATCATTCACTCCTAAGCAGATACAAGCAGCTGGCATAAGCACATTCTGAGGCCCCTTTTGGAAGGCCTTGGCTTCTGCTAAGTCAAGCGGCCTAACAGCCTATGGCTCTCATGGTTCTCTTTTAGCCCAAGACTCGTGTTGCTGTGGCCTCACTGAGGCCTCAGCCCTGATCACCTTGCCTCAGTCAAGGTACCACTGAGGCCTTGCAACCCTCAACATCTCTGCCAACAAGTCACTATCAACAATGTCAATTTCAGACCAGTTACTGTCTCTGTGCTTTGGCACACCACTAATTCTTTTTGGCTTAATTCAGGGGTGCCCAAACCCCGGCCCTGGGGCCACTTGCAGCCCTCAAGAACTCCCAATGCAGCCCTCATGGAGCCCCCAGGGGCTTTATCCAATGAGCCCCTGGCCTTCCAGAGACTTGCTGGAGCCCGCACTAGCCTGACACAACTACTGTCAGCGTGAGAGCGACTGTTTGACCTCTAGCGTGAGCTGTGGAATGAGGGTTCCCTCCACTGCTTGCTGTTTCACGTCTGTGATATAGCAGTGGCAGCAAAGGAAAGGCCAGCCTTGCTTTGTGCAAGGCCTTTTATAGGCCTTGAGCGATTGCAAGACATTCATTCATTCATATAAGTTCATCTTTAATATATTCATTTATGTAAACTTATGTAAATTTATTCAAATTTTAAATGTAAATTAATTATTTTCTTCCTCAGCCCTCGACACAGTATCAGAGAGATGATGTGGCCCTCCTGCCAAAAACTTTGGACACCCCTGGCTTAATTCATCCTCCCTTGAACCCTGCAAGGGAACCCAGATCGGCCCAGTGTGAGCGCAACGAATAACGAGAGCAAAAATCTACTGAAGCAAGCCTGTTGCCAAAATAGCTGTTCCCATTTCGGTTTCTACAAAAAGAAGAAAAAAAAAAGATGAAATATTTGACAGCTCAGATAATCACTGGGCGTTCGGATCTGGTTCCGCTTCCTCGGTTTTAATCTCTTACACTCAACTGGCTTGCATGGGTGGAAGCAGCCCATCTTCTGACAGCTGGCTGGCAAGTGTTGAGGTTTGAAGAAGCGAGGACCACTGTTTTCAGTACGTGGCTTTTAAAGTGACTTCAACACATACACAAACCCTCTCCGCTTGCAGAGCAGATTCTCCCTGTTCCCTTTCTTGCTTGTTCCTCAAGTTCACTTTCCTATTCATTCCACTCCTCTATATCGGAGTTTAACTAGGATAATTTCTAAAATTAATTTTGGCGTCAAGGAGTCAAGGCCCCAAGCTAGGCCAGGTTACACCCCCATGGTCAACACCTTGGCATCCAGGGCTGAGCTTGGAGAGGCAGGCAGTGGCTCTTGGGCAGGCTTGCCAGTCCAGCTGAAGGCAGCAGATGACCAAAAAACAACAGGGGCAGCCCTTCTTAAAGGGGCAGGCATCAATTCTCAGATTTGGTAGATTCTACCTGAATCAATGGTGTGAGTCTCCTTTTAACCTAGTAGGCAAGAGGAAAGCTTGGCTGGGCTCCCATGATCCAAGGTCGACAGGTTCTGCCTATAACACAGAATGCAGTGCTGATCTTCTGTTTTGATTTCTGGACTTTGAACATGTGTAACAGCCATTACAAGTGCCACATCTCTTTCTGTTCCTTCACATCTTTCTTCTCCCAACCAGTTTGGCAATGCGCATAAGTGATGAAGCACCTTCCAGGGGGTTATCTTTATCTTTATCCATACAGCAATGGCACGTCTTGGTGGTTATTTTAGCATCCTTTTTTCTCCCTTTCTATAACTTAAGCTGAGCAGACTCCTGGTCACTATTGTTTCATTCCCTCAGTGGCCCAGATGCATCACATTCAGGTCCCTACATGCATGTGCAGGTGTCAGAGTGATGATATCAGAAACTGGCCCCTTGGAAGTGCACCATGGCTGCTACCACCACTATAAGCCCCCGGACCAGATTTTTTCTTGCCCCCAACCTTCCAAAAGAGTTCCTGTTTTCCAGTCATTTTGTCCCACCTCTAAACAGAACATTGCAAGAAAGCTGGTTGTAGCGAAGTCTTCCTCATCATACTTATGCAAAACTCTGAACTGGTCCAAAGAGCATCTCTGCGTGAAAGACTAGCAACTCAGTCGGCCTTGCATTTGATCATTCCTCTCTTGCCCCCTTGAAGAGTATGCCAAACGAAATAGAAAACCTTCCACTCTTGCGGCTTTTCCTTTTTTCAAAGCCCTTCCAATCCGATGGCACTTCCTCAGTGCTTAATCTTTTTAGCGTACAGCATATTGATTTCGCTCGGGAGGTTGTCAGTTACCAAAGCCCATTTGCTGGTGTATCTTCATCAATTTAATTAGCTGCCATGTAATCTCCTTCGGAACAGCTGGGGTGCCGCGTCCAACCTCAATTAAGCCTCTCAAATCAAATACACAGATTTGTTGCCTCCTTTGAAGCATGTCATTTTTGAAATGTATGTACAAACAAGCCCTCTGATGTGGCCCTTTAAGAAAGGGTTAATGTCAACTGGCATTCATTTGCCTATTCATGTATTACATTTCTGCCTTGCGTGAGGGCTGTGAATGGAGGGTACAGTCAGCGCATGAGTGGCTGTGCCTCTAGTTGAGGTGAAGAACCAGCAGCAGGTATGTAGAAGAGGCAGAGAAGGAAGGAGGCAGCCAGTAAGGGAAAAGTAGATCTTTAATCCATCAAGCAACACCAGAGCATTGTAGTTAAAAGAGGTCAAGCAGAACAAGGAAGCTCTCTACTTCCCTGAGACGGTGAGATATACCAGGGCAGCAAGACCTGGGTTTTGGCTTCCTTTTCAGGAGGTAGCAAGCACCAGAGACTTGTGGCAGAAGGCATGGCAACAACCCAGGCGGTGGGCATGATGACGCACCATTGCCGTGCCCCACTGGTTTGTGGCTATAACTTCTGATAGACTAGAGCTATTTCAATGTGGTTTGTTTCACTGCATTCTGCATGAAATTACGCATTGAATGATATGTAACATGATGATATTATTTCAAAACACCAAGATTTTAAAAATTTTGCCCAGCAGGGACATCGCCCCCCTTGTGAGTGTCACCCGGTGTGGCCCACACCCCTTAGCAGCACCACTGGTTCAGTGAAGCTTACCCCTAAGGAAGTGTGTATGTTTCTGCAGCATTAATGGATTAAAAGGACATCCAGGTAGGAAGCAATCAAACGGAACCCAGAAGACTGAGGGCGCAATCCTAACCCCTTATGTCAGTGCTTTCCAGCACTGGCATAAGGGCAATGCAGCTCTGAGGTCAGGGAACAAACATTCCCTTGCTTTGAGGAGGCCTCCGTGAGTGTCACCCAACTGCAGGATGCAGCACATGCCCCATTGGCACTGCTATGCCAGTGCTGGAAAGCACTGACATAAGGGGTTAGGATTGCGCCCTTATTCGTGTGTAAATGTGCAGAGACTTGAATTGCACCACATCGGTAGACGAGGGGTCTCTGATTTCAGTCCATGAGCTTTTCTCCCTTCCCCATTCCTTCTCTGGAGGCAAAGCCGAAGAGTATCTTGTTATTCCTTCTTTCATCTTCTGATAATATTGTCATTTTTTTTTTCCCCAGCAAAGCTTTTATTTTTGACTAATGGACTGCAGAGTATAGGAAGCTACTGGGTGGTTTTTGTAGCATGAAAGAACATTTAGGGATACCAAAATGCTCAGGGAACCATTATAGCAATAACAAGGACATTATTCAATTACCCAAAGTAAGTTGGGAAGCTATGCTATTTTTGCAAACATCTGTGGTGACTAACCTGTTGAAGCCAGCGTTGTTTCTGTGGGTTTGAATGCTATGTCCACCTCTCCCCCCTTGTCTGATCCTTCCCCCACAATGTTGATCTAGCTGACCCCCTGCAGAGTTTAAGAGGGCTTGCGTGCTAAATGTGAAACTAGATGTTCCATTAAGCATGCAATGGGTTTGTGTAGGGATTTTCTTTTCTTGTCCTAGATTAGCATTTTTCAGCCAGTGTGCTTCAGCGCATTAGTGTGCCACGAGAGGCCCACAGGTGTGCCCTGGGAGTTTAGCTGAAAACTCTTCCAGGTTCTGTGGCTCTGTTTCTTGGGCACCTGTCTGTAGTCATGAATTGTCCGTCCCTCTTCCTACCACAGGGGCAAGAGCGGGCAACCATGGCTGCTTCAGAAAGATCTGTGTGGGTTTCAACTCTAGCAGAACCATTCTGCATTCTTTCCATCCCTGGACTATTTGGACTCCCTCTTTGCCCAGCCAGCCGATCTCACTCGCTGCTTTTCCTGATGGCTCTGTAAGCACTTGCCAATCAACTGGCCCTGAGCCACAGCTTTCTTTGAAGCAAGCTGCTGTGAAAGAAACAATTCTTCGGGAAAGCCAATTCCCAAGTCTGCGGTGCTATCTCAGTTCTTCTCACTCGGTGGGTGTTTGGCACTCAGTCACATCGTGAAAAGGCAATTGCGTTTTTGTCTTCAAGCAGTGCTTTCTCAAACTTTTTATCCTCATCAAACCCTTTCCACGCTGGCTCTTCTGCCAAATAATTCTTGAGCATGTGCTGCAGACCTCCAGTGGACCACTTAGCTCATGTGGGGAAGGTCAGCCTTGTTGACCTCACTGATGCCCCAGTTGAGAACAACCTAGAAATATTGATCACATTTTCATTCTGCACTTCCTCCAAGGAGCTCAGGCTGGTGCACACTGTTCCTTTCCTCCTTCCATCCTCACAACAACCCTGTGAGGTTGGGAGATAGTGACTGGACCAAGGTCACCCAGGAAGCTTTGTAACAAGTGGGGATTTGAACCTGAAATTCCAGGATACAACGTAACTGTCATATCAGTGTTGAGTCAGTTATGGCTTGTACTACTCCAGTTCCACTGAAATCCAATGGATCACGCCAGGCTAAGAAGCCAGAGAAACTTTCCCTGGCAGCCGGATCCTATGCATGAATAAATCCCACTGAGTTATCTGGGACATTTCAAAGAAAGGCCAGTTAATACAATCAGCATACGTTGTTGGCAACCTTCAGTCTCGAAAGACTCGGTATCGCGCTCTGAATGGTGATTCTGGAACAGCGTCTAGTGTGGCTGAAAAGGCCGATTTGGGAGTGACAATCCCTTCCACACCGGGAGCAAGTGCAGTCTGTCCCTGGTCTGTCTCCCTGGCTATGGGCCTTCCTTCTTTGCCTCTTAGCCTCAGACTGTTGGCCAAGTGTCTCTTCAAACTGGGAAAGGCCATGCTGCACAGCCTGCCTCCAAGTGGGCCGCTCAGAGGCCAGGTTTTCCCACTTGTTGAGGTCCACTCCTAAGGCCTTCAGATCCCTCTTGCAGATGTCCTTGTATCACAGCTATGGTCTACCTGTAGGGCACTTTCCTTGCACGAGTTCTCCTAACAGGTTGAATAACAAGGTTCTGTACAGCTCAGGCATGGGCACAACACAGAGCTCCACCACGGCTTTCCCAGGACAAGGGAAGAGAGGGAGAGGGAAATTTGGGGGATCAAGTGATCTTTAAGGGAATAGACCACTGTTATGTTGCTGTGACAAATTTTGACAGCCAATGGAAGATCTTGGGATTGGGGGATCAATAGCAATTCTTGGGAAGCTATCATTGGAGGATGCTTGACCAACCAAGTGCCTCTGGGAACTAAGTGCCAGGTAAGGCACAAGAGTTTAGCATCTGGGCGAGGAGAAGGCAAGGAGACCTCTGAGTTTTGGAGAAGGAGAGGAGGAGGAGCAGGAGGAGGAGGTAAGTGTACTCATTCTAACGCTTTGTCTTTCTAACTCCCTGTCTTCTAACCTTAACCTTACCTTTAAAGCAACCTTAAATCAAAATTGAAAGTTAGCACCTAAGGGAGGTACATAGGGCTACTCTGAGCAGGAGCAGAGTCCTACTCGTGAGTAAGAGCAGCGTCCTACTCGTGAGTAAGTGCCCAAGGGTCAGGCATTTAAATCAAAATTGAAAGTTAGCTGCACCTAAGGTAGCACTTAATCGAAGGAAGGGAGGAGGATAAAGTGAAAAGCAGGTTTTCTACTTGTTTAAATTAAACCTATACTTAACCCAGGTTAAACCTAATCTAAGTTAGAACATAACCTAAACAGGTCAGTAAATTGGGACACAGGATCTAGAGAGCAATAAATAATTAAACAAACCCAAATAAAAACTAAGTGCCAGGTAAGGCACAAGAGTTTAGCATCTGGGCGAGTTCAGCAGCAGGGCGAGGAGGCCAGGGCCCCAGACACTGCCCTTCCTCTTCCCTAGAGAAAAGGGCTGCTATCCAGTGTACGGTTTTTAAAAGGACCCGTAAATAAAACAACAACAACAAAAAAGCTATGCAGTCAGACAGCCAGCAGCAGGGTGGGGGCTATCCAGTGTTCTGCATCGAGTGCCACATGTATGATTATATGCCTCTGGGGCATAAGTCATGGGTGTGTCCTCGGTGCAAGGAGCTCCAGGCTCTCAGGGAACGCGTCCGCTCCCTTGAAGCCTTGGTGGCCGACCTGGAGAAGCGCAGGCAGCCAGAGGAGGACCGTGGGGAGACTTCTGGGGACGATCAGGCTTCGTCCCAACCTCAGGCGTGCAGCTCCTCGGCTGCCCGGGTGGGAAGTCTCGGGACTGGAGGACGTCATCCTGGAGAGGAGGGAAACAATCCCCTAGGGGGGATCCCTTCTCCAGGGGATGGGCCCGTATCCGAGCGCACTCGGGATACTCCTCGGCGGGAGGGGGGTCGGGGGCTTCTTGTAGTGGGGGATTCAATTATTAGAAACATAGAGAGGGGGGTTTGCGACGGATGTGAGGACCGCATGGTGACTTGCCTGCCTGGTGCGAAGGTTGCGGACATCACTTCTCGTCTAGACAGGCTAGTAGACAGTGCTGGGGGAGAGGTAGCGGCTGTGGTGCATGTCGGCACCAACGACGTGGGCAAGTGTAGCTGGGAGGTCCTGGAGGCCAAATTTAGGCTTTTAGGCAGGAAGCTGAAAGCCAGGACCTCAAAGGTAGCGTTCTCTGAAGTGCTACCTGTTCCACGCGCAGGGCCAGCTAGGCAGGCGGAGATCAGGGGTCTCAATGCGTGGATGAGACGGTGGTGTAGGGAGGAGGGGTTTAGATTCGTTAGGCACTGGGGAACGTTTTGGGACAAGCGGGGCCTGTACAAGAGGGACGGGCTCCATTTGAACCAGAATGGAACCAGACTGCTGGCGCATAACATTAAAAAGGTGGCAGAGCAGCTTTTAAACTGATCCCTGGGGGAAGGCCGACAGGAGCCGAGGGGCATCCGGTTCGGGACTCCTCATCCCTATGGGATGAGGATGGGGAGGTTAGAGAACAACAAGACAAAGGCAGGGTAGGAGAAGAAATTGGGAAAGGTAGGGAGATGGGATGTGATAGACAGTTTGGCACAATGAGAGGATGCGGGGACAAAGGAGCGAATAAGCAGCCCGTCCTGGGGCATTCCGTGTATAAATGCTTTTATGCGAATGCCCGAAGTCTACGAGCAAAGGTGGGAGAACTGGAATGTCTGGTGACAAGGGAAAATATTGACATAGCGGGCATAACGGAAACCTGGTGGAATGCGGAGAATCAGTGGGATACCGCAATCCCGGGCTATAAACTCTACAGGAGGGACAGGCAGGGGCGTGTTGGAGGTGGGGTGGCCCTTTATGTTAAGGAAGGGATAGAATCCAGCAAAGTAGAGATTGAAGGTGGGTCCGACTCCACCGTAGAATCTCTGTGGGTTAAATTACCAGGCTTGAGCAGCGATGTAATACTGGGGGTGTGCTATCGTCCTCCAGACCAGAAATCTGATGGGGACCTTGAAATGAGGAAACAGATCAGGGAGGTGACAAGGAAGGACAGGGTTGTAATCATGGGGGACTTCAATTATCCTCATATTGACTGGGTCAATTTGTGTTCTGGTCACGATAAGGAAACCGGATTTCTTGACGTGCTAAATGACTGTGGCTTAGATCAGCTAGTCACGGAGCCCACCAGAGGACAGGTGACTCTGGATTTAATTTTGTGCGGTACGCAGGACCTGGTTAGTGATGTAAACGTTACTGAGCCATTGGGGAACAGTGATCATGCTGCGATCCGTTTTGACGTGCACGTTGGGGGAAGAATACCAGGCAAATCTCTAACAAAAACCCTTGACTTCCGACGGGCGGACTTCCCTCAAATGAGGAGGCTGGTTAGAAGGAGGTTGAAAGGGAGGGTAAAAAGAGTCCAGTCTCTCCAGAGTGCATGGAGGCTGCTTAAAACAACAGTAATAGAGGCCCAGCAGAGGTGTATACCGCAAAGAAAGAAGGGTTCCACTAAATCCAGGAGGGTGCCCGCATGGCTAACCAGCCAAGTTAGAGAGGCTGTGAAGGGCAAGGAAGCTTCCTTCTGTAAATGGAAGTCTTGCCCTAATGAAGAGAATAAAAAGGAACATAAACTGTGGCAAAAGAAATGTAAGAAGGTGATAGGGGAGGCCAAGCGAGACTATGAGGAACGCATGGCCAGCAACATTAAGGGGAATAATAAAAGCTTCTTCAAATATGTTAGAAGCAGGAAACCCGCCAGAGAAGCGGTTGGCCCTCTGGATGGTGAGGGAGGGAAAGGGGAGATAAAAGGAGACTTAGAGATGGCAGAGAAATTAAATGAGTTCTTTGCATCTGTCTTCACGGCAGAAGACCTCGGGCAGATACCGCTGCCCGAACGGCCCCTCCTAACCGAGGAGTTAAGTCAGATAGAGGTTAAAAGAGAAGATGTTTCAGACCTCATTGATAAATTAAAGATCAATAAGTCACCGGGCCCTGATGGCATACACCCAAGGGTTATTAAGGAATTGAAGAATGAAGTTGCAGATCTCTTGACTAAGGTATGCAACTTGTCCCTCAAAACGGCCACGGTACCAGAAGATTGGAGGATAGCAAATGTCACGCCTATTTTTAAAAAGGGAAAGAGGGGGGACCCGGGAAACTATAGGCCGGTCAGCCTAACATCTATACTGGGTAAGATGGTGGAATGCCTCATCAAAGATAGGATCTCAAAACACATAGACGAACAGGCCTTGCTGAGGGAGAGTCAGCATGGCTTCTGTAAGGGTAAGTCTTGCCTCACCAACCTTATAGAATTCTTTGAAAAGGTCAACAGGCATGTGGATGCGGGAGAACCCGTGGACATTATATATCTGGACTTTCAGAAGGCGTTTGACACGGTCCCTCACCAAAGGCTACTGAAAAAACTCCACAGTCAGGGAATTAGAGGACAGGTCCTCTCGTGGATTGAGAACTGGTTGGAGGCCAGGAAGCAGAGAGTGGGTGTCAATGGGCAATTTTCACAATGGAGAGAGGTGAAAAGCGGTGTGCCCCAAGGATCTGTCCTGGGACCGGTGCTTTTCAACCTCTTCATAAATGACCTGGAGACAGGGTTGAGCAGTGAAGTGGCTAAGTTTGCAGATGACACCAAACTTTTCCAAGTGGTAAAGACCAGAAGTGATTGTGAGGAGCTCCAGAAGGATCTCTCCAGACTGGCAGAATGGGCAGCAAAATGGCAGATGCGCTTCAATGTCAGTAAGTGTAAAGTCATGCACATTGGGGCAAAAAATCAAAACTTTAGATATAGGCTGATGGGTTCTGAGTTGTCTGTGACAGATCAGGAGAGAGATCTTGGGGTGGTGGTGGACAGGTCGATGAAAGTGTCGACCCAATGTGCGGTGGCAGTGAAGAAGGCCAATTCTATGCTTGGGATCATTAGGAAGGGTATTGAGAACAAAACGGTTAGTATTATAATGCCGTTGTACAAATCTATGGTAAGGCCACACCTGGAGTATTGTGTCCAGTTCTGGTCGCCGCATCTCAAAAAAGACATAGTGGAAATGGAAAAGGTGCAAAAGAGAGCGACTAAGATGATTACGGGGCTGGGGCACCTTCCTTATGAGGAAAGGCTATGGCGTTTGGGCCTCTTCAGCCTAAAAAAGAGACGCTTGAGGGGGGACATGATTGAGACATACAAAATTATGCAGGGGATGGACAGAGTGGATAGGGAGATGCTCTTTACACTCTCACATAATACCAGAACCAGGGGACATCCACTAAAATTGAGTGTTGGGCGGGTTAGGACAGACAAAAGAAAATATTTCTTTACTCAGCGTGTGGTCGGTCTGTGGAACTCCTTGCCACAGGATGTGGTGCTGGCGTCTAGCCTAGATGCCTTTAAAAGGGGATTGGACGAGTTTCTGGAGGAAAAATCCATTATGGGGTACAAGCAATGATGTGTATGCGCAACCTCCTGATTTTAGGAATGGGTTAAGTCAGAATTCCAGATGTAGGGGAGAGCACCAGGATGAGGTCTCTACCTGGTGTGCTCCCTGGGGCATTTGGTGGGCCGCTGTGAGATACAGGAAGCTGGACTAGATGGGCCTATGGCCTGATCCAGTGGGGCTGTTCTTATGTTCTTATGTTCTTATGTTCATCATTGATCTTCATATGGAGGTTGTCAGCGAAAGTGGCTCCCTGGAGAAGGGACAATCTAATTCAGAACACTGTTTCGAAGCAACTCTTCAAGTTCTCAGGGAGCGATCTTTCCCAGCTCTGCCTGAAGATGCTATCCAGGACTGAACCTGATAGTACTGGTGCCCCCCTGTATCCGTACATCTCGTATCCGCGGTTTCAATTATCTGCAGTTCAAATATCCCCCGCATCATACAAATGACTTATCCGCCTGTAATTGCAGCCCTTTTGTTACAGTCTCCTGGGTTTTGCTGGCTCTTTGCTGTATGTAAATGCTAAGAGGAAGCAGGAAGAGCTCATAGGAAATGAATTGGAGGGCTGAAAACAATGCACTTCCTGCTTCCGTTTGCAGACATTTATAGGGTTTGCTGCTATCTGTAGTTTTTGGGGTCCGCAAAACCTATCTCCTGTGGATATGGGGGGATGCCTGTATCTGAATAGAACAAATGCTGTATACCTGAGCTATAACCACTCCTTTTTTCTCGGTATCATCTCCCCGGAAATGTGGATTTCCCAGTGTCCAAGTGCCAGGCACTCCAAGTCTTGACTCAGGAACCTCAGGGATTTGGAAGTGGTACCCAGCCATTGAGAAAGCACATGGTCAAGCCTTACAGGCATGAAAGGTGGGGGTGTGGGGCACATGACCCAGCTCTTCCCTCCATGCATTCGTGTCATATTCAAAAGCAGTTTTTGCTTCCCTTGAAGGTACCCTAACAGATAGTTTGCCAAAGCAGGACCATCTAGATTGCCCACACATTTAGTTCTGGGAGCAAATGGGGTGCAGCTCTGAAACAAATATTAAACATACTGCTAAAACCAATGAAAACACAATTAAACATCTTAAGACAGCCTCGAAAGAGTAACTTCCACTATATTGCTTTTCTGTAACACTATACTCAAGTGTCACATCTAAAGTCAGCCTAAGGTAATAATCGTAGTGATGATGATAATCATGTATACATTCTAGAGATCTACAGCTTAATCTTGGGCATTAGGATATTGTACTTTTTTTTGCAATTCTATTTTACTTTTCTTTTTTACATAATCCTTAGTGAAGTGTTCTTCAACCTTGGGGGGTCAGGACCCCAAAGAGGTCATGAAGCCTCAATTGTGCGGTAGGGGCAACATATGGGAATGAAAAAGGTTGAAAACCACTGGACTGGAGCATCACCAGATAAAGGGGGGGGCATCTGATGTACCCCTTCAAGTACCAGGAGATTGTGTCCCAGTCCTGCGCGGGTTCTTGGCAATTGCACTACAATAGCTTTCATTAGTGCCAGGCTTCATGGCAACATTTCTGCTCTCTCCAATAAGACTAGTTTCTTATTCTTATTTTCTTATAAGAGTATTTTCTTTCTGTTTGGGATCATCAGAAAAGTTATAGAGAATAAAACGGCTAATATTATAATGCCATTGTACAGATTGATGGTAAGGCCACGCCTGGAGTATTGCGTCCAGTTCTGGTCACCACATCTCAAAAAGGACATAGTGGAGATGGAAAAGGTGCAAAAGAGAGCGACTTAAGATGATTATTGGGCTGGGGCACCTCCCTTATGAGGAAAGGCTACAGCGTTTGGGGCTTTTCAGTCTGAAGGAGCCTAAGGAAGGGGGCATGATTGAGACTACAAAATTATGCAGAGTGTGGATAGAGTGGATAGAGCAGCCATTTTCAACCACTGTGCCATGTCACACTGGTGTGCTATGAATGGTCCCCAGGTGTGCCACGGGAATTTGGGAGAAGGTCATTTATCAATAGGACCAATTGAGGGATGTGAACCCCCACTGACAGCACAGTATGCCTTGTCAATTTTCAAAAAGCTGATGGCGTGCCTTGATCATTTTAGTGCCTTGCCAGTGTGCCACGAGATGAAAAAGGTTGAAAATCACTGGGATAGAAGGATGTTCTTTCCTTCTCACACAATACCAGAACTAGGGGGCAGCCATTAAAATTGAGTGTTGGGAGAGTTAGGACAGCCAAAAGAAAATATTTCTTTCACTGTTGGCAACCTTCAGTTTCGAAAGACTCTGGTATCGCGCTCTGTCAAGTGCTTTCTCTCAGCAAGACAGGTTGTGAGTGCCATGAAAGAGAAATACTACAAGGGGCAGTCAGAGGCAAACAGTATATATCTCTGAGATAGCATCTGGGAGAGAGAGAAACATTGCAGCTCAAATATGCAGAGCATTGGGTTGATGCTCAGAACTGTTCCTGAGCATATATAGGGCACAGCTAGACATGCTGTGGGAGCAGGTAGACCTGGACTCCAAAGACTATTCTAGCTGTTGCCACCCATCCGTCCCCCACCCCGTTCTGTTTCACCTGCTTCCCCTTTGGGAAGGGGCCCCAAAGAAACTTTGTACACCCTGATAAAACTCCTCATGGAAATGTGTAGCCCAGGCTTCACAAATCTTTTTTTTCAATAATCATCTTTCAGGCAGAAAGCAGACTTGACTATAGTTTGCTGTGGATCTTAACTCCATTGACCTCTATTCCCAGAGCTTTGTGGGATTAATAGCCCCATGGGCAAAGATAGGAAGAGTCAATCCCATCTTCCAAGTAAAGCAAGTCCTCTCCTGCTTGCTCTCTTCTCTGCATCAGGGGTAAGTTAGTTCTTATGACAACTGCTTGTGTGCCTGGGCAGAGATGTTGAACGGAACAGAACATGCCAGATGAGACCATCTTTTTTCTTTTGTGATCCATTGTACTGGAGAAGTTAGTGTTCTGTGATGGAAAGGTAGAAACAATCTAATAAGACAACAAGCAATGTAAAAAAATAATCACTTTTTATTGAGATTTAATACAGGAGTTTCCATTTTAAACCAGAGTACATTTGTCTATTTTTATCCAACAGCACTGTTGCTAACTTTGATAGAAGGCCAACTTGAGATTGTGTGATGTGACAACTGTTGTCCTTGCAGGAATAAAGGCTCTGGAGAAATACATGGTTGAAAGTGTCTGTTCAAATATGCGTTGAACCAATTCCTGATCAAATGGGAATGACTGGATTTCTATAATCCCTCCATGCCTTTCTTCAATCGAGTCAGAGGAGTCCATGTAACTATATGGATGCTGGTCACATAGACCTGCTGTAAATTTTTCCTCTCTTGTCTGCGGTGCATGGACAACGCTTTGCAAGAAAGAAGTTAGGATGGAAGCAGCCAGAGATTGCTCAGACTGCCATCGTTGATGTCTTCCAGCTGGAGCAATGGTAGTCACCCTATAAGAATATTGTATTGCAGGCAAGGGGAAGTTGGGCACAAAAGGCCCAGTCAGTAGGGCTTGCAGGCCTGGCTGTGTTTGCCTCTGTCCAAGAAAAGTACCAATGTCTAAATAAACACAAACTCCTTCCCACAATTGGGAAGGCAAGGACTCCATGAAAACAGGAGTGTACCTCTGTCTCCACAATATTACTATAGGAAGATAGAGGAAGAATGGAAATGGGACATGATAGTAGTTCTCACAATGCTCTAATTCTTGCACTGCTTATTCTCTTTTCCACCTTACTTTTTTGTTTGGAAAGAATTGAAAATCTTGAAGTTGTGTTAAAAGTTTCTCTGCACATAAAGGTGTTCTCATTTTCTTTGCCTCCCCATTTCACTCTCCTATCACTGCCTCTGTAATCTCAGATATGAATTTTTTAATCTGACTTCTGCCTCAGTCTCCCCAATACCCTTTCTTTCCTTCCTTCCAGTTCGGCTCTCATCCTCCCATACACAGTTTCTGACCACCCCCCTCAGTTTTTTTTCCCTCTCCTTCATTCTCGCTTTCATGATCACACTTTTCTACTGCTTGGATTTTCTATTCCCTTTCTCCACTCTCTCCAACCTCCTCCCTAAATTCACCACTGTCATTCTCTTTTATTCCTCCTCCTTGCTTCACATTGAGATGAGCTTAACTTGGCCACACAGAGCTATCTTCTTTCAGCATTTTCTTTCTTACAGTATCAGGCTCAATCTGGTACATCTTGGCTCTATTTTCTTTCTTCTTTTCTCTCTCTCATTATACAGGCCTACAAAATTGAGGGCCAGAAAAGTTTTTCCCAAAATGTATGGTGGTTTGATATGAATTTGGGGTGCCAATTCCAAAAATGGCATCTGTTTTGCCCTATCACCTCTAGTTTTGGAGATACAGTATAGCCTCATTAGTGAATGGTTCAAGCAGCTTCCTCATGAGGTGAGGAAAGGGTCAAAGTGGCCACACTGAGCTCTTTTTTCTTCCTTCTCTTTACATTATCAGTCTCTATTTGGACACTAATTATCTCTCCTTTATTCCCTTTTCCCCCCTTTCCCACCAGTTCACTCGCTTTTATTCCTTGTCTTCAATCTTTCATTGCCAGGTTTGATTGGGCCACTACTTACCTGTGTCTCAATCCCCTTTTCCCCTTTCCTTATTCCAACTTCCCTCCCCATGTTATCAGGCTCAAATTTGCCACACAGCTCTCTTATTCCTCCTTTTCTTTCTTACCTTATCAGGCTCAATTATTAGGCCAACACTTACCTGGGTCTTTTTTTTTTCCTACTGAGCTCTCCCTCATTCCATGTTTTATGAGTTTCCATTTCTTCACACTTACGTCTCTTTTATTCCATCTCCTTACACTATGAGGCTCTATTTGGTCACCACTTAACTCGCCCCTTTCTTCTTCCCCACTGAGAGATGCTGTTCTCCTTCTCTTTTTTCTTACTTTACCTGATTAAAATTGGCCATCTCTTGCCCCTTCTCCTTTCCTTTCTTAAATTACCAGGCTGGATTTGGCCACAATTCGCTCTCTTTTATTCCTTCAGACATAATCAGGCTCAGTTGGGCCAACACTTACCTGTGTCTTATTCCTTTTTTTACCACCAAGCTCTCTCCTAATCCTCCTCTTTGTTTTTGGTTATCAGGCTCAATGAGGCCACACTTACTGCTATTGCATTCTTTCTTACATTTTCAGACTGTATTTGTGCACTACTTACCTGTCTCCTCCTCCTTTTCTACCCACTGAACTCAGCCTGTGTTCTGTTTCTCTGAGTTGGTGCCAGATGACAAAGCCCCACAGTTCCTGACCTCCAGGAACTGCCATGGAGGCATGGGAAGACATGGGCAGGGAGAACGAAGGTGTTGGAAAGGTCTCCTGTTCCTCGTAGTGGCAGGAACCCGTCAAGGGAAGGACGAGGTCGCGTTGGGGTTGGGCTGCTGTCCCAGGGAGCTGGACTTGCGTCTGGGCTCTGGCGCAGCCCCCTCTCCTGCTGTGCACCGGGATCTGTTCCTTACCCTTGGCCAGGACAGATGGCTTAACCTTCCTGGGCCCTGGTCACTGAACCGGCTCTTGGACATTCCTGCAGCTCTATAACTGGTTCGTCCTCTCCATTTGACTGCCTGACCCTTTCTGAGGCAATCAAAAACCTACCAAAACTCACCTGCCCGTTTCGCACCGTGCTCACTTTTGTGTAAGCCCCAGGAAACCAATGGCAGGATAACTCGTGTGTTATAATCTGGTGAAATAATAACATACGAGTAGTATATAGTAGTAATCACGTAGTAATAATGTGAAGTGATTTCTCTTATTCCCGATATTGGGAGTACCCCCTCCTGGGAATAACCTTAATGCATTCGGGTCCGGTTCCCACTCCCCGGAAGAAATACTTGGTTCTGGCCTTTAGTGCATACCCACTTCCTAATTTAAGCCTGGTCGTTTTACTCTCCCTGGACAGGGACTCTTCACTCCCCATATGCTGACCTGTTCAATCAAGTGCTTGCTCTAGGCCAGCTCTGAGGCTCATTCCTCAGTCTTCCTTGTAAATCAGCCTCCGAGCCCTTTTTCAGAGTTGGTGCCACATGACAAAGCCCCGTAGTTTCTGACTGATCCAAAAGATCCATGGAACGTTCTATCAACGGGTAGATGGGTTTTGGTAGCTTGTTGATAGCCTCAGAAAGTCCCATCTCTCTTGTGGGACTGGGGGAGCGGTCAGAAGGTATGTGGCTTTGCCATCTGGCACCAACTCTGAAAAATAGCAAGGAGGCTGATTTGCAAGAAGGACTGAGGAATGAGCTCCAGAACTGGCCTAGAGCAAGTATAGCGAACAGGTCAGCATATGGGGGGTGAAAAGTCCCAGGCCAGGGGGAGTATAATGGCCAAGCCCAAATTAAGAAGAGGGTTTGCATTAAAGGCCAGAGCCAAGTGTTTGCTCTAGGGAGTGGGACCCGGAACCCAATGCAATCAGGTTATTCCACAGGAGGGGAAGCTGCCAATATCGGGAACAAGAGAAATCATTTCACATGATCACTATATTAATATTTCACCATAATATAACAGGATTTATTCTGCCATTGGTTTCCTGGGGAATACACAGAAGTGAGAAAGATGCGAAACGGGTAGCTGGGTTTTGGTAGCTTGTTGATAGCCTCAGAAAGGGTCAGGCGGTCCAATGGAGAGGAGGCACCAGTTATACAGCTGCAGGACTGTCCAAGAGCCGGTTCAGTGACCAGGGCCCAGGAAGGTTAAGCCATCTGTCCTGGTCAAGGCGAAGGAAGGAATCCTGGCGCACAGCGGGAGAGGGGGCTGCGCCAGAGCCCAGAGGCCATGCCAGGTTCCTGGGACAGCAGCCCGGACCCCAAGGCGAGCAGGTCCTTTCCTTGAGGGGTTACAGCCACTGCGAGGAGCAGGAGAGCTTTCCAGCACCTTGGTTCTCCCGACCAATGCGGGGCTTTTGCGGGGCTTTGGGAGCGGTCAGGAACTATGTGGATTTGCCATCTGGCACCAACTCTGAAAAAGGGCTAAGAGGCTGATTTGCAAGGGTTATGAGGAATGAGCTCCAGAAATGGCCTGGAGCAAGCACGGCAAACAGGTCAGCATATGGGGGGTGAAGAGTCCCAGTCCAGGGGGAGTATAATGGCCAAGCCCAAATTAAGAAGTGGGTTTGCATTAAAGGCCAGAGCCGAGTGTTTGTTCCAGGGAGTGGGACCCGTTCCCCAATGCAATCCGTTTTTCCCCAGGAGGGGGCTTTGTCAATATCGGGAACAAGAGAGATCATTTCTCATTTTTGATATATTATTATTTCACCTTCATGTAGCACATGATTTATTCTGCCAATGGCTTCCTGGGGCATACATAGAAGTGGGAAAGATGCAAAACGGGTAGCTGGGTTTTTGTAGCTTGTTGATAGCCTCAGAAAGGGTCAGGCGGTCAAATGGAGAGGAGGCAGCACCGGTTTCTATAACTATATGCTCCAGGTCTGTCCAAGAGCCGGTTCAGTGACCAGGGCCCAGGAAGGTTAAGCCCTCTGTCTTGGCCAAGGGGAAGGAAGGAATCTCGGTGCACAGGTGAGGAGGGCGCTGTGCCAGAGCCCAGAGGCAATTCCATGTCCCTGGGACAGCAGCCCCGACCCCAACGCAACCAGTCCTTCCCTGGAGGGGCTACTGCCTCTGCGAGGAACAGGGGAGCTTTCCAATACTTTAGTTCCCCCAACCCAGGACTTTTGTGGGGCTGAGGACTGAGGGAGTGGTCTGAAACTAGGTAGTTTTTCCATGTACATTGAATGTTGCACATGGAACTGCACATCTGTTTGCTGCGCTTGTTCTCGTTCGGTTCTGGAGCTCATTCCTCAATCTTCCTTGGAAATCAGCCTCCTAGCCCTTTTTCTGAGTTGGTGCCAAATGGCTAAGCCCATGGGCAGGGAGAACTAATGTGTTGGAAAGGTTTCCTGTTCCTCGCAGTGGCAGGAACCCATCAATGGAAGGACCTGGTCGCATTGGGGTCGGGGCTGCTGTCCCAGGGAGTTGGACTTGCGTCTGGGCTCTGGCGCAGCCCCCTCTCCTGCTGTGCGCCGGGATTTGTTCCTTACCCTTGGCCAGGACAGATGGCTTACCCTTCCTGGGCCCTGGTCACTGAACCTGCTCTTGGACAGTCCTGGAGCTCTATAACTGGTTCGTCCTCTCCATTTGACTGCCTGACCCTTTCTGATGCAATCAAAACCTACCAAAACCCACCTGCCCGTTTCGCACCGTGCTCACTTTTGTGTAAGCCCCAGGAAACCAATGGCAGGATAAATCAGGTGTTATAATATGGTGAAATAATAATATAGTAATCATGTGAAGTGATTTCTCTTATTCTCAGCATATGGGGGGTGAAAAGTCCCAGTCCAAGGGGGAAATAATGGCCAAGCCCAAATTAAGAAGTGGGTTTTTATTAAAGGCCAGAGCCAAGTGTTTGCTCCAGGGAGTGGGTCCTGGACCCCAATGCAATCAGGTTATTCCACAGGAGGGGAGGCTGCCAATATCGGGAACAAGAGAAATCATTTCACATGAGCACTATATTAATATTTCGCCACAATATAACACAGGATTTATTCTGCCATTGGTTTCCTGGGGCATACACAGAAGTGAGAAAGATGCGAAACGGGTAGCTGGGTTTTGGTAGCTTGTTGATAGCCTCAGAAAGGGTCAGGCGGTCCAATGGAGAGGAGGTACCGGTTATAGAGCTGCAGGACTGTCCAAGAGCCGGTTCAGTGAGCAGGGCCCAGGAAGGTTAAGCTATCTGTCCTGGTCAAGGCGAAGGAAGGAATCCCGGTGCACAGCAGGAGAGGGGGCTGCGCCAGAGCCCAGAGGCCATGCCAGGTTCCTGGGACAGCAGCCCGGACCCCAAGGCGACCAGGTCCTTTCCTTGAGGGGTTACAGCCACTGCGAGGAGCAGGAGAGCTTTCCAGCACCTTGGTTCTCCCGACTCATGTCTTTTGCCGGGCAGGAGGAGCGGTCAGGAACTATGTGGATTTGCCATCTGGCACCTACTCTGAAAAAGGGCTAAGAGGCTGATTTGCAAGGTTTATGAGGAATGAGCTCCAGAACTGGCCTGGAGCAAGCACGGCAAACAGGTCAGCATATGGGGGGTGAAGAGTCCCAGTCCAGGGGGAGTATAATGGCCAAGCCCAAATTAAGAAGTGGGTTTGCATTAAAGGCCAGAGCCGAGTGTTTGTTCCAGGGAGTGGGACCCGTTCCCCAATGCAATCTGTTTTTTCCCCAGGAGGGGGCTTTGTCAATATCGGGAACAAGAGAGATCATTTCTCATTTTTGATATATTATTATTTCACCTTCATGTAGCACATGATTTATTCTGCCAATGGCTTCCTGGGGCATACATAGAAGTGGGAAAGATGCAAAACGGGTAGCTGGGTTTTGGTAGCTTGTTGATAGCCTCAGAAAGGGTCAGGCGGTCAAATGGAGAGGAGGCAGCACTGGTTTCTATAACTATATGCTCCAGGTCTGTCCAAGAGCCGGTTCACTGACCAGGGCCCAGGAAGGTTAAGCCCTCTGTCTTGGCCAAGGGGATGGAAGGAATCTCGGCGCACAGGTGAGGAGGGCGCTGTGCCAGAGCCCAGAGGCAATTCCATGTCCCTGGGACAGCAGCCCCGACCCCAACGCAATCAGTCCTTCCCTGGAGGGGCTACTGCCTCTGCGAGGAACAGGGGAGCTTTCCAATACTTTAGTTCCCCCAACCCAGGACTTTTGTGGGGCTGAGGACTGAGGGAGTGGTCTGAAACTAGGTAGTTTTTCCATGTACATTGAATGTTGCACATGGAACTGCACATCTGTTTGCTGCGCTTGTTCTCGTTCGGTTCTGGAGCTCATTCCTCAATCTTCCTTGGAAATCAGCCTCCTAGCCCTTTTTCTGAGTTGGTGCCAAATGGCTAAGCCCATGGGCAGGGAGAACTAATGTGTTGGAAAGGTTTCCTGTTCCTCGCAGTGGCAGGAACCCATCAATGGAAGGACCTGGTCGCATTGGGGTCGGGGCTGCTGTCCCAGGGAGTTGGACTTGCGTCTGGGCTCTGGCGCAGCCCCCTCTCCTGCTGTGCGCCGGGATTTGTTCCTTACCCTTGGCCAGGACAGATGGCTTACCCTTCCTGGGCCCTGGTCACTGAACCTGCTCTTGGACAGTCCTGGAGCTCTATAACTGGTTCGTCCTCTCCATTTGACTGCCTGACCCTTTCTGATGCAATCAAAACCTACCAAAACCCACCTGCCCGTTTCGCACTGTGCTCACTTTTGTGTAAGCCCCAGGAAACCAATGGCAGGATAAATCAGGTGTTATAATATGGTGAAATAATAATATAGTAATCATGTGAAGTGATTTCTCTTATTCTCAGCATATGGGGGGTGAAAAGTCCCAGTCCAAGGGGGAAATAATGGCCAAGCCCAAATTAAGAAGTGGGTTTTTATTAAAGGCCAGAGCCAAGTGTTTGCTCCAGGGAGTGGGTCCTGGACCCCAATGCAATCAGGTTATTCCACAGGAGGGGAGGCTGCCAATATCGGGAACAAGAGAAATCATTTCACATGAGCACTATATTAATATTTCGCCACAATATAACACAGGATTTATTCTGCCATTGGTTTCCTGGGGCATACACAGAAGTGAGAAAGATGCGAAACGGGTAGCTGGGTTTTGGTAGCTTGTTGATAGCCTCAGAAAGGGTCAGGCGGTCCAATGGAGAGGAGGTACCTGTTATAGAGCTGCAGGACTGTCCAAGAGCCGGTTCAGTGAGCAGGGCCCAGGAAGGTTAAGCCATCTGTCCTGGTCAAGGCGAAGGAAGGAATCCCGGTGCACAGCAGGAGAGGGGGCTGCGCCAGAGTCCAGAGGCCATGCCAGGTTCCTGGGACAGCAGCCCGGACCCCAAGGCGACCAGGTCCTTTCCTTGAGGGGTTACAGCCACTGCGAGGAGCAGGAGAGCTTTCCAGCACCTTGGTTCTCCCGACTCATGTCTTTTGCCGGGCAGGAGGAGCGGTCAGGAACTATGTGGATTTGCCATCTGGCACCTACTCTGAAAAAGGGCTAAGAGGCTGATTTGCAAGGGTTATGAGGAATGAGCTCCAGAACTGGCCTGGAGCAAGCACGGCAAACAGGTCAGCATATGGGGGGTGAAAAGTCTCAGTCCAGATGGGTGTGTGTGTGTGTTCGTACCCTGTCGGTAGCCTCATTCAGGGTCAAGGGGCCAAACCAAGAGGAAGAACTGGTTACAGAGCTTCAGGACTTTCCAAGAGCAGGTTCAGTGACCAGGGAAGAGTTTGGGAACTGCCCTGGACATGGGAAAGGAAGGAATCCCGGTGTACAGGAGGAGACGGGGCGGCGCCAGAGTCCAGACGGAAGTCCAGGTCCCTGGGACAGCAGCCCTGGCCCAAATTCCACCAGATCCTTCCCAGGAAGGGGGCACTACCTCTACGAGTTGCAGGTCAGAGTGCCAACATATTAATGCTCCCAACATTGCTTTCATAGCAGCATGATTTGAGAGATTGGTCAGAGGGTCCTGGCTTTGGTAGTGTGTGGAGAGCTCCAGAATTGGTTGGTGAGATTATATGAGACAAGGATAGCTGTTAGAGCACCAGGAATGTTGAAGTCAATTAATTTCATTAGTTTTCCTCACTCATTGGTTTTGTGGGACTAAGTACTCTAAGAGTGTTCAGAAACTATCGGGCTTTCTTTTCTTGCAGTGACAGTGGAAGTGGGCTGGTCAGCTGATTTGAGATTCTGTTTCCCCACCATGGTCCAGTACTGGAGAGGTAGATCGCTCCTGCAGCAATCACTGGCAGAGTCAGGAGCAGGTACCTGGCGTAGTGTCAGGGAAGGGACAGTGACCAGCCCTTGCCCTGGGGGTGGTATGAAGCCTGGCACACTTGAGGAAAGGGACCTGTGTTAGTGCCCTGAGGCAAGTTCTGGTCCCTGGGACAGAAACCCCAATACCAAAGGAGCCTGCTTCTTCCCAGTTGGTCTCAGGTTTTTTCATAGGTATTCAGTTGCTCTCTTTGCAAGTTTCCATGGCTTCCCAGGGAGCCAGCGCTCATAGTTTATGAAGCTCTGCCCTAGGTTACCATGCTCAAGTTGGTCTAACGTAGCTCTCTTTTATTCTCCCGTTTCTGGATTACATTATCAGGCTCATTTTGCCACCACTTATCTTTGTCTTATTCCTTTTTATTAATTGCCAGTACTGGCTTGTCCCATATTTTTCCCTCCTAGTCTGCGTGGTTCAGTGTGGCTACCACTTATCTTGCTTTAATTCCTTAATTTCTTTCTAACACTTATCAGGCTCCATTTGGCCACCACTTACCTGTAGCTTATGCCTTGTTTCCTTCCCCACTGAGCTCTGCATTATTCTTCCTTCATTTGCCAACATTATCAAGCTGGCCACAGTGACCTCACTCTTATTCCTTCTTTTTACCATATCAAGCTCTACTTGGCCACATGGGGGTCCCTTTTATTCTGCTTTTTCTTTCTTAATTGTCAGGGTTACTGGGCCACCACTTACTCTCTCTTAGCTCTTATTTCCTTTTCCCATATTTTCCCCATATTATTCAGATCTACATAAGAACAGCCCCGCTGGATCAGGCCACAGGCCCATCTAGTCCAACTTCCTGTATCTCACAGCGGCCCACCAGATGCCCCGGGGAGCACACCAGATAACAAGAGACCTGCATCCTGGTGCCTTCCCTTGTATTGGCATTCTGACATAGCCAATTCTAAAATCAGGAGGTCTACATCACTGCACTTAACTCTTTTTTGCTCTTTTGTATTATCAGGCTCTATTCTGCTAAGACGTACCTGTGTCTCTTTAGTGTTCCTTCTTTTCTTTCTCAGACGTTGCAACCTCCATCGGACCTGTACATTCTTGTGTCTTATTCCTTTTTTCCTTGGCCTCTCCCTTATTCTTTTATTTCAATATCATTCTGGTAGCTTATCAGGCTCAATTTGGCCACTACTTGTATTCCATCTTTTCTATCTTACATTATCAGGCTATATTTGTTCAGTACATATGATTGTGTTACTCCTTTTTTTTTAAAAACTTTCTAAGGGCGCAATCCTAACACCTTATGCTTTCAGCACTAGCATAGCAGTGCCAATGGGACATGCGCTGCATCCTGCAGTTGGGAGGCACTCACGGAGGCCTCCTCAAAGTCAGGGAATGTTTGTTCCCTGACCTCAGAGCTGCATTGCCCTTATTCAGTGCTAGAAAGCACTGACATAAGGGGTTAGGATTGCGCCCTAATAAGCATTTCCTTATTCCAACTTTTTCCTTACACTAACCACTCCTGGTTCTCTCTTTTCTATCTTGCATTATCTGTCTCATTTTGGCCACTTCTTATTCCTTTCCCACTGAGCTCTTCCTCGTTCCTTGTTTCTTTCCCACAAGCTCAGTTTGGGCACACTAAACTCTCTTTTATTTCTTCCTTTCATTCTGACATTACCAGGACAAAATTGACCACCACTTACCCAGATCTTATTCCATTTTTCTTTTCCATCATTGAGTTCTTCTGCCTTTTTGCCCTACATTATCAAGCTCAGTGTGGACACAATGAGGTCTCTTTTGTTCCTTCATTTCTTTTCTCAATTACGAAGCTCTGTTTGGCCATTCCTGACCTGTGAATTATTCTCTTTTCCCCCTTCCCTTAGTCTCTATTTTTTTTGTCTTTCTTGCATTATCAGGCACTGACAGTCATACAGCTATGACTATATCTATGTTACTCTTTTTTCCTTACCACTGAGCTCTCTCCTTTCCTCCCTTTCACCCTATGTTTTCAGGGTCCGTTAGCTACACTGAGCTGCACTTTATTCCTTCTTGCATTATATGCATCATACATCCCTGCTTAGCTCTCTTTTATTCCTTTTTTTCTTTCTTACTTTATTAGGCTCTGCTTGGCCACTGCTCACCTGGATCTTATTCTTTTTTCCTTTCCCACCTGTTAGCTCCCCTTTGTCTTGTCCTTTCTTTTTTACATTAGCAGGCTCCATTTGGCTACTGCTTACTTCTCTCTAATTTCTCTTTTTGTCCCTTTCCGTCTTCAATTTTGCTTCTGCTCCCCACTGCTTAGCTCTTTCCCCCCTTTCCTTCTTCAGTCCTGTTTCAACTTCCCACCACCTCCCCCTCTTTTATTCTTTCTCACATGTTCAAGTTCAAGTTGGCCACAGATTGCCACTGTATCGACCCTGATTCAATTTTCTACAATCTGCCTCCCTTTATTCCTCCTTATTATGTGTTTATTTAGTGAACTATTTCACTAATTTAATTGAAATCTTTCTGCCACAGCCTTGCAGCCCCATAGGGGCCAGCAGGGTGCCTTTCATCAGGCATTAAGCAAAAGAGCAGCATTTTTACCCATTTTTCATATGATCAAGGCCTTAATTTCCTGCCATCTATTCACCTCCTTTCTCTGGCTTCCTTTCCTTTACAAAGCCTCCATTTCCCAGCACTTGCCCCTCTTCTGTTCTATTTTGTCTTCCCTTCTTTCTTTCATCCTGCCTTAATTTCCCACCTTCTAACTCATTTGAGTTAATTTTTTCTTCCTTTCTCTCTTGCAAGTTTTGATACGGCCTCTTTCTTTCTCTATTTCTTCCGTTTTATATTTCCAAAACCCTGTGTGTTTTTCTCCCCATTTGCCCTTTTCTCTCTGTCACTGTATTCTGTTTTACTTTTTCTACCTCTTTCTGAATTTCTCCCTATTTTTTCAGTTGTCCTCCAGTTCATTCAATGTTCTTTATAGTTTTTTTCCTTATGGGGAGAATTGGTTTCTTGGACAGAGGAAGAACAGAGTCTGAGCTTGCCAAGTCTAGGCTGTGGGAACTCCCAATTTTTCCCTGATTTAAGGAAATCCTAATTGCCTACTTGCTAGATGGTAGACTTAAAGTCTTCGTATTACTCCAGCTGGAAGATCTGAGGTATGGCAGTCAGCTTCTGGATGTTGGCTCATATCTCCTTCTTTTTCATCAGTGTCTTTTTATATAATGTCATCTGGGGAGAAGAGAATTGAAGAGAATAATTACTTATGCTTTTCTAAACATTAATTTAGAAAAGGAGCTTGGGGGGGGTCACCAGAGAAGTGGAGGAGGCGGAGTTTGATGGGTCAGGGTTGTGTGCTTCGGTTCCCAGAACAAATGATAATGTCTACTTCTGTACTTGCCTTCTGGCTGTGAATTCTTCTCAGAATGGGCCATATTTGTTATATGGCACAGTTGGGATTTTGGGAGACAGGACATTGCTACTTGGACCCAAACAGGCATGACTTTGATCATTTTATTGGCCCCTGCATATTGGTATCCGCATGGATAAATACCATGTGGCCTGTGGACAATTCAGATAAGGGTTGCAGTGAAAGATGAGGGAGGTTTTAAGCCTAACTTCTGTTGCAGTCTCTATCAGAGCCTCCCTATGCATGTTCCTTGTCCTAGAAAAGAAAAGCTTCTATTGACTTCAATGGGTAAACAGCATGCATAGAGCCCCCGGTTTCTATACAGATAACAGTGGTAAGTAAGGGCTAAAAAGTGGCCAGCCCTCTCCATAGTCCCACACAAGATCAGAAGGACCAGAAGGTGAGTTTGAACCCTTCTCTTTGAATATCTTAATAACCCAGGTCCATAGATTTCCATTTCCACATGCAGCTGAAGGGGAATAGTCCCTGGGGAGGCTTTCTCCATCCCTGCTTGAAATGGAAGGCACATTTGCTACGCCTTCTCCTCTGTGTGCTTACCTTGTCAGTTCCCACAAGGTGTTCTGTCATTGGGTCCTGTAGAATGCTGAATGTCCCAAAAAGGAAGCTGTCATCCTGCCACTTTTCTTAGTCTCTTCCTTCTCTGTCTGGAGCACACAATGCCCCCTGGCCAGTCAGAGTGTTTTTTGCAGTGCTGAGAGATGTCCTGGTTAAAGTCACCATCAGGTCTGGAAAGAATGGGAAGGAGCATCCTTAGAATCAATCAGAGGAGTACAAGCTCTGTTCCCATTCGACGGAAGGCTGGAAGGAAGGGAAAAAGAGGACATTGTGTGAGGAGGAACAGTGATCCAGGTGCTAGTTTAGTGTTTCTCAAACTGTGGGTCAGGCCCCACTAGGTCGTGAGCCAATTTCAGCTGGGTCCCCATTCATTTCAATATTTTATTTTTAACATGTTAGTCTTGATGCTACCATGGTATGCAACTACATTTGGGGAAACATTACAGACCTGTACTTTTAACAAGTTACTCTGTATATGTTTTTAACAATGATAGTCAATGGGACATACTCCTGGGTAAGTGTAGGTAGGATTGCAGCCAAAGGGCCCAATCCTATCCAACTTTCCAGCACCAGTGTAGCTGCTAAGCAGCCCCAAGGGAAGGGAACAAATGTTCCCATACCTTGAGGAGGCCTCTGTGACTGCTTTCCCACCACAGGATGCAATGCACACCCCATTGGCATGGCTACACTGGCACTGGAAAACTGGATAGGATTGGGGCCCTAAGATGGCTAAAAATTTGCCTGCTTGATGATGTCACTTCCGGTCATGACATCACTTCTGGTAGGTCCCAACAGATTCTCTTTCTAAAAAGTGGGTCCCGGTGCTAAAAGTTTGAGAACCACTGTGCTTAGTTTATCCAGGAGTGGCAGGGGATTGTGAAACCCCACCTGCAGGAAGACTCTCTGGTACAAACCTTTAAGCTCCAAACACTGAGAAGTGGTTAGATCAGCAGTGCAGTTTCTTCGATTCCAGAGGATTCCCTGGTACAGATGAAAAGGAAACAAAGTTGGATTTTTAGAAACTCGGGGAAATTAAATGCTCTTCTCTTGCCCCTCTCAAAGTCAACATTTCCCAACTCTTTTCACTATTATTATTATGGCCCCAACCTATCCAACTTTCCAGTACCAGTGAAGCCACAATGCAGCTCTGGGGTAAGGGAACAAAAATTCCCTCCCTTGAGGAAGCTTCCACGACTGCTCCCCCACCGCAGAATGCAGTGCACACATTGGTGCCACGGTTGCATTTGTGCTGGAAAGTTGGATAGGATTGGGCCCTTACTTACCAAACTGCCTGTGTAGAGACCAGGGCATAGAGACAGCCCATCCTTTCTTATAGGCTGCTAGCTTCCTCAATGCCTTTTCCCATAGCTTGAACTGATCTTTTGCTAGGCTGCACAATGAAACATTCCTATATGCTGGTTCATCCTTTACTCCATCCTGATAATGCCTAATTGCTGTGAATTGCTGTGATATTCACTAGGGACTGAGGACCCCTGAGAGGCTATACTCAGACCCCACAGGATGAACATCATGGTATAGGGGAGGCCAGCTGCCCCCCCCCCCCCATGGCCAGAAGTTCCAGCTGCAGGTAACTCATCCCCTCTACTGAAAAGAACTCGGTTCTAACTTCCAGTTTGCCCAGTGACTGGCAAGGGGAACGCAACAGAACCACAACCTCTGGCATCTATCACTGGTCAGAGGACTAAGAGGCTCCTGGTTTGCTTTATATTATTATAAGCTGCCATAGGGATAATTTTGATTGAAAGGCCAGGCGTGAAGCTATACAGAATGAACTGCTCCTCAGCCTCTTTAAAAGAGATATTTCACCTCTGCTCACATGCGATGGTCCTTGCAGCCAGGATGGTGGGTGCAGACTCGGATCTCAGCAGGGCATCTTTCATCACTGCCTGAGAGAGACCAGGGGGCAAGACAGAGGAGAGTTGGTGCCCAATGAAGTCCAATAGGGTTCATCCAGCCCCCCCCCCACTTTTCTTTCCTCCACGTATCACAATTCACTGGCTGTTTGTCAGTGAGAACTCCCCAGAACAGGAATTACTGCTCTACAGTATATGTTTAATGTTCTTGAAATCGAATTCAGCAATTTTGTTACCGTTGGCTGCATGCTCTCTTCCTATGGCTGCAATTTCAAGCTTGGCTTCACTGGACTTTAATCTGATCCTGGATCTTCTCTCCTACAGGGTGTTGCTGTGGAATATAAAATACAATCAATAGTCATCATCCTTACCTTCTCTCCCAAAACTTTCTCCTCCTCTTCTTCCACAACCACCTCTACCTGATGGGAGACTCCAACCCACCTCTAAAAGTGGCCCCAGAGCCAATGGGTTTCAGCATTTCATTGTACAGATAGTTTCAACCATCACCTTGTAAAAGATCCTCTTCTTTGGACTGTCTTCTGAACCTTTTCTCATCTTGTGTTGGTTCTACAAGAGCTTTAGTTGGCAACCTTCAGTCTCGGAAGACTATGGTATCGCACTCTGAATGGTGGTTCTGGAACAGCGTCTAGTGTGGCTGAAAAGGCTGATTCGGAAGTGACAATCCCTTCCACGCTGGGAGCAAGTGCAGTCTGTCCCTGGTCTGTCTCCCTGGCTATGGGCCTTCCTTCTTTGCCTCTTTGCCTCAGCCTGTTGGCCAAGTTCTCTTCAAACTGGGAGAGGCCATGCTGCACAGCCTGCCTCCAAGCAGGCTGCTCAGAGGTCAGGGTTTCCCATCTGTTGAGGTCCACTCCTAAGGCCTTCAGATCCCTCTTGCATCGCAGCTGTGGTCTACCTGTAGGGCGCTTTCCTTGCATGAGTTCTCCATAGAGGAGATCCTTTGGGATCCGACCATCATCCATTTTCATGACATGACCGAGCCAACGCAGGCGTCTCTGTTTCAGCAGTGCATACATGCTAGGGATTCCAGCTCATTCCAGGACTGTGTTGTTTGGAACTTTGTCCTGCCAGGTGATGCCGAGGATGCGTCGGAGGCAGCGCATGTGGAAAGCGTTCAGTTTCCTCTCCTGTTGTGAGCAAAGAGTTCATGACTTGCTGCAGTACAGAAGTGTACTCAGGATGCAAGCTCTGTAGACCTGGATCTTGGTATGTTCCGTCAGCTTCTTGTTGGACCAGACTCTCTTTGTGAGTCTGGAAAATGTGGTAGCTGCTTTACCGATGCGTTGTTTAGCTCAGTATCCAGAGAAAGAGTGTCGGAGATCGTTGAGCCAAGGTACACAAAGTCATGGACAACCTCCAGTTCATGCGCAGAGATTGCAATGCAGGGAGGTGAGCCCACATCCTGAACCATGACCTGTGTTTTCTTCAGGCTGATCGTCAGTCCAAAATCTTGGCAGGCCTTGCTGAAACAGTCCATGAGCTGCTGGATATCTTTGGCAGAATGGTTAGTGACAGCTGCATCGTCGGCAAAGAGGAAGTCACGCAGATATTTCAGCTGGACTTTGGACTTTGCTCTCAGTCTGGAGAGGTTGAAGAGCTTTCCATCTGATCTGTTCCAGAGATAGATGCCTTCTGTTGCAGTTCCAAAGGCCTGCTTCAGCAGGACAGCGAAGAAAACCCCAAACAAGGTTGGTGCAAGAACACAGCCTTGCTTCACGCCGCTTCGGATGTCAAAGGGGTCTGATGTGGAGCCATCGAAGACAACAGTGCCCTTCATGTCCTTGTGGAAAGATCTGATGATGCTGAGGAGCCTGGGTGGACATCCGATCTTGGGGAGAATCTTGAAGAGGCCGTCTCTGCTGAGCAGGTCCAATGCCTTTGTGAGATCTATGAAGTCTATAAAGAGTGGCTGTTGTTGTTCCCTGCATTTCTCCTGCAGCTGTCTAAGGGAGAATACCATATTGGTGGTGGACCTGTTGGCTCGGAATCCGCACTGCAATTCTGGGTAGACGCTCTCTGCAAGTACCTGGAGCCTCTTTAGTGCAACTCGGGCAAACAGCTTTCCTACAATGCTAAGGAGAGAGATGCCATGGTAGTTGTTGCAGTCACCCCTGTTGCCTTTGTTCTTATACAGTGTGATGATGTTTGCATCCCTCATGTCTTGAAGTACTCCACCTTCTCTCCAAGGGCTTTATCCTTCTTCAAACTGCTTTAAAACAAGGGCTTTATCCTTCTTCAAACTGCTACTCTCTGACACTACAAAGACAATCCTTGAATTCCTTTGACAGAGGCAGGATTCAAGATGGCTCACACCTAGAACAGAGCAATAGGGAGAAGGTAAACCATGGAACTGGCAACTTCTTCTTTTGCTGGGCTTGCTGGCCATCCAGAGCTTGTGTTAATGTCCTGAGACAAAAATCAGATGAGAAGTGCTCTTCAGAAGAGATTCCTCACACAAGCATCTCCATTGCTTAGGGCTGAGAGATACATCAACAGTATGTCTGATAACACCACAGAGTGATACACTGTCTGGGGAACATGGGGAATGAGGAGGCCAAACATGTCCCAACACCCATGCAAAGCTGTAGAACACAAGTGAATCTTAGGCAACAGCAATGAAGTCTTGAGTTGTGATACCAGAAGGTAGCACTTGCAAATTTGAGACAGACCCTCCCCCCCATTTTGATGGTAAACTATTGGGGGGGGGAATCCACATCTCCCTTTCAGGTACTTAAAAGGATTTGTGGATAAAGCGAATGCATCTGAAATGCCACAACATCTCCTGAGCTCTCTCCTCCAAAGGACACTGAGCGAGAGCAAGTTTGCCATCAAATTTTCTTGTTGCTCAAGAAAGTGGGGAGCCTATCACAGTGCAGAAGAAAAGCCTCTTTCGCCACCTCCTTGCCTCACCTGATGCCCACAAAGGAAAAGTTTGACTGCCTTGAAGCGTTTAATCTGATCTTGAGCATCACTTTTCAGATAACTCTCCCCTGGCTGCCAGGAGACGACTTCCTAAGGTTGCCTGAAATATCAGAGAGATTCAGAACACAGAAGCCATTAAGAAATCATTCTTAGATGTTTCTATATGTTATCTTTCAATCAGCATAGATTTTCCTTTTCATAGGAAAAGAATGAAATCCCTGCCAAAATGTACTCCTGATCATTAGAACCATCGTTATCACTTCTATGCTACAATAACCAATAAGATCTCTAACCAATAAGATGCTCTCTTCATCCCTTCCTCTTCCTCTCTAAATCTCTTTTATAATAGTAAAAATGCAAAATGCAAAATGAAGATTAACCAAGAAAGAATTGCTGGTTTGATCTGGTCTAGTCTTTCTGGTCTGGTGAGAGCAATGTTCTGACCTGCTGACAGTTGAACCAAGGGACTATGATGTCAGAGTGTGATGTCACAAGAAGGCCATCACGCTGCCAGGACAACCCCTGAAAAATTCCAGCATAGGGCCCAATCCTAACCAATTTTCCAGTGCCGGTGCTGCTGTGGCAATGGAGTATGCACTGCTTCTTGTATTGGGGAGGCAGTCACAGAGGCCTCCTCAAGGTATGGGAACATTTGTTCCCTTACCTTGGGGTTGCATTGCAGCTGCATCGGTGCTGGGAAATTGGATAGGATTAGGCCCATAGTGGGTCCATTAGTCTAGCACGCTGTTTTGCACAGTGATTAGTCAAAGGCTTCTGGGGAGCCCAGAAACAAGGTATCAAGGCAACCACAAGTGCTATTCAGTGGCCTCTGAACAGAGAGGTTCCACTTGGGAGATTTGATTAATAGCCATTGATAGGCCTCCTCTTGAAATTGTCCCCTCTCCCTTTAAAGTCATCCCAACAGAGTGGGTCCATTAGTCTAGCAAGCTGTTTTGCATAGTGACTAGTCCCGAAGCAAGGTGTCAAGGCAACAGCAAGCGGCATTCAGTGGCCACTTAGGTAGCACTTGCAAATTTGAGACAGCCCCCCACCCATTTTGATGGTAAACTATTGGGGGAAAAAATAGTTTATTTCTCCCTTTCAGGTACATAACAGGACTTGTGGATAAAGCAAATAAAACTGAAATGCCACAACACCTCCTGTGCTCTCTCCTCCAAAGGAAACAGTGACACAGAAACCATTAAGAAATTGAAAGTTTCTGTATGTCATCATCTTTCAATTAGTATAGACAGGAAGAAAAGAATGAGATCCTTGCCAAAATGCACCCCTGACCATTTGAACCATCATTATTACTAATACGCTACAATAACCAATAAGATCTCTAATACTGTCTTCATCCCTCCCTCTTCCCCTCTCAATCTCTTTATAATAGTAAAAATGAAAAGTGTGAAATAAAGGTAAACCAAGAAAGACTTACTGGTTTTGTCTGGTTTAATCTTTCTGGTCTGGTGAGAGCAATGTTCTGACCAACTGACCAACTGACCAACCAACTGACAGTTGAACCAAGGGACTATGATGTCAGAGTGTGATGTCACAAGAAGACCATCACACTACCATGACAACCACTGCTAAATTACAACACAGTGGGTCCAGGCCAGTCTAGGCCAGTGATTTTCAATGTTTTTCAACTCATGGCACACTGGCAAGGGACTAAAATGGTCAAGGCACACCATCAGTTTTTTGACAATTGACAAGGCACACTGGGCTGCCAAGGGGGGCGGGCGCTCACATCCTCAATGGCCCTACTAATAAATGACCCTCTCCCAAATTCCCATGGAGCACCTGGGGACCATTCACAGCACACCAATGTGCCATGGCACAGTGGTTGATAATGGCTGGTCTAGGCCATCATACTACCAGGACAACACCTGCAAAATCCCAACATAGTGGGTCCATTAGACTAGCACCCTATTTTGCACAATGACTAGTCAAAGGCTCCTCTGGAACCCAAAAGATATCAAGGCAACAGAGCAAGTGCTATTCAGGGGCCTCTGAACCAAGAGGTTCCACTTGGCAGTCTTGTTTAATAGCCATTGATAGGCCACATCTCCATGAAATTGTCTCCTCTCCTTCTAAAACCATCAAACTGGTAGCCATCTCCACTTTTTGTAGCAGCAAATTCCAGAAGTTAATTTTGTTCCTTGTCTATGTATTTGTATCATTTGTTTTATTCATAAGGACAGTTGGCAACACACTAATAACAAGATACTGTACATTAAATTCTTATCCCAACAAGATGTCTGGGAGCATAAAGAAATCTTTGGCTCGTTCCAAAAAAAAATTATGTTTTGTGATTAATTCCTCTCTTCAGAATCAATGTCCATCAAAATCATTGTGTCACCTGGAATTATGGGAGATGGAGCAAACCTGTTCCAATTTTCAACCAATCATCTCCATTTATTTTTTCTTCTTATGTTTTTACTTAGCTGAAATATTTCTACCATAGCCTTGCAGCCCCATAGGGGCCAGCGGGGTGCCTCTCAGCAGATATTAAACAAAGGAGCGGCAGCCCATTCTTCATATGATCAAGGCCTCAATTTCCTACTATCAATTCCCCTCCGATCTCTGGCTTCCTTTCCTTTGGCCCTGAATGTTATATTTCAATCAGTACAAAAACAATGCAATCCCTGTCAAAATGCCCTTCTGATCATTAGGGCCATCATCATTACTACTATGCTGCAATAACCAATAAGATCTCTAATATTCTCTTCATCTCTCCCTCTCTCCCCTCAATATCTTTATAATAGTAAAAATGAAAACTGCAGAATGTGGGTAAACCAAGAAGGACTTAGTGGTTTGGTCTCGTCTAGTCTTTCTGGTCTGGTGAGAGCAATGTTCTGACCAACTGACAGTTGGACCAAGGGACTGGGATGATGTCACAAGCAGTTTGATGTCACAAGTAGGCCATCACACTACCATGACAACCCCTGTAAAATCCCACCATAGTGGGTCCATAAGCCTACCACCCTGTTTTGCACAACGGCTAGTTTAAAGGCTTCTGTGGAGCCCAGAAGCAAGGTGTCAAGGGAACAGCAAGTGGCATTCAGGGCCTCTGAACTGAGAGGTTCCACTTGCTAGTCTTGATTAGGCCACCTCTCCATGAAATTGTCTCCTCTCGTTTTAAAGACATCAAACTGGTAGCCATCTCCACTTTTCGTAGCAGCAAATTCCAGAAGTTAATTTAGTTCCTTGTCTTTGTTTTATTTGTTAAAAGGACAGTTGGCAACACACTAAAGAAACAAGATACTGAACATTAAATTCTTATCCAACAAGACGTCTGGGAACATAATGAACTCTTTGCTGGTGCCAAAAAGACATTATATGTTGTGTGATTAACTCCTTTTTTCTGAATCAACTTCATTGTTTCACCTGGAATTATGGGAGATGGAGGAAAACTCCAGCCACTTTCTCCATAGCATGTGTGCTGAACCCAGGTATTTTCACTGGGATCCCCACATCTTTTCTGTGCCTTTGGGTCTGTTTTCTCATATTTTGGGCAAATTGGACTCACCAGCAGCTGGGAGCATTACAGGTAGCTTTTGGCTCTTTCTTTTATAAGCGCCATAAGCTCTTTCCCTTCCGTTTGAACCAGAGATCCTGCCAGGGACTGCGATATACCTGTTAATTGGCTCACATTTCAATCTGTCCGACTCCAAAGGGGAACAGACAGGTATCTTTCCACTAATCAGGTAAACCAGTGACATCATCATAGCCAAATCTTAAAACTTGCAAGCCCACTAGGAACTGAGTGGTCTTCATGCCAGTTTCCTGAGAACCCAAACTGTGGGTCTCGGAGAGAAGTACCCACTCACAGGCAGCAAGAGAAAGTGGTCTGGAAGTTCCATCTTCCAGGTAATTAGGACATGGACTAGCAGTGTAGCAGAGATCTGTCAGGTTCTGATTCATTTCAGTGCCGTTTTTCCACTGGTTTACAAAATTTTCCTAAATGAGGCAAGCAGAATAGTAGCCAGAGCTCCTTCTGCACATTTTTATTGCACATTTTTATCTAGTTGCCTTGTTCTTTTTTTTCTTTACTCCTCTTATTTAATGTTTTAATACAACTGGTTACATTTGAACCCTTGATCTGCCTGGAACTTGTTTCGTTCCTGCATTATCAGGTTTGCTTCGAGCACATTAAGCTCTCTTTTATTCCTTCCTTTCATTCTTACATTACCAGGCCAAAATTCACCACTACCTACCCATATCTTATTCCATTTTTTTCTTCCCATCAATGAGCTCTTCCAGCTTTTTGCCCTACATTATCAGGCTCAGGCTCATTCATACCTCTCTTTTATTCCATCTCCCATGCTCTGGTTCAAATTGGCCATAGACTGCCTCTGTAGCAGTCCTGTTTCAGTTTCGTACCATCCTCCTCCCTTTATTTCTTCTTCTTATGTGTTTAGTTGAAATATTTCTGCCGCAGCCTTGCAGCCCCAAAGCAGCCAGCAGGATGCATTTCAGCAGACATTAAGCAAAGGAGCACATTCTTCATATGATGGAGGCCTTAATTTCCTACCATCAATTCACCTCCGATCTCTGGCTATCTTCAACACTGAATGTTATCATATTTCAATCAGTACAAAAACAATGAGATCCCTGTCAAAATGCCCTTCTGATCATTAGGACCATCATTACTACTATGCTACAATAACCAATAAGATCTCTAATATTCTCTTCATCCCTCCCTCTTCCCCTCACAATCTCTCCATAATAGTAAAAATGAAAAATGCAAAATGAAGGTAAACCAAGAAAGACTTAGTGGTTTGATCTAGTCTTGTCTTTCTCATCTGGTGAGACCAAGACTTACCGGTCTGGTCTGGTCTGGTCTGGCCTGGTCTTTTTTGTCTGGTGAGAGCAATGTCCTGACCAACTGACAGTTGAACCAAGGGACTATGATGTCAGAGTGTGATGTCACAAGAAGACCATCACACTACCATGACAACCACTGCTAAATCCCAGCATGGTCGGTCCATTAGACTAGCACCATGTTTTGCACAGTGACTAGTCAAAGGCTTCTCTGGAGCCCAGAAGGTATCAAGACAACAGCAAGTGGCATTCAGGGGCCTCTGAACTGAAAGGTTCCACTTGGCAGTCTTGATTAATAGCCATTGATAGGCCACATCTCCATGAAATTGTCTCCTCTCCTTCTAAAACCATCAAACTGGTAGCCATCTCCACTTTTTGTAGCAACAAATTCCAGAAGTTAATTTTGTTCCTTGTCTATGTATTTGTTTCAATTGTTTTATTCATAAGGACAGTTGGCAACACACAAATAACAAGATACTGTACATTAAATTCTTATCCCAACAAGATGTCTGGGAGCATAAAGAAATCTTTGGCTCGTTCCAAAAAAAAATTATGTTTTGTGATTAATTCCTCTCTTCAGAATCAATGTCCATCAAAATCATTGTGTCACCTGGAATTATGGGAGATGGAGCAAACCTGTTCCAATTTCCAACCAATCATCTCCATTTATTTTTTCTTCTTATGTTTTTACTTAGCTGAAATATTTCTACCATAGCCTTGCAGCCCCATAGGGGCCAGCGGGGTGCCTCTCAGCAGATATTAAACAAAGGAGCGGCAGCCCATTCTTCATATGATCAAGGCCTCAATTTCCTACTATCAATTCCCCTCTGATCTCTGGCTTCCTTTCCTTTGGCCTTGAATGTTATCATATTTCAATCAGTACAAAAACAATGCGATCCCTGTCAAAATGCCCTTCTGATCATTAGGGCCATCATCATTACTACTATGCTACAATAACCTATAAGATCTCTAATATTCTCTTCATCTCTCCCTCTCCCCCTCAATCTCTTTATAATAGTAAAAATGAAAACTGCGAAATGGGGGTAAACCAAGAAGGACTTACTGGTTTGGTCTCGTCTAGTCTTTCTGGTCTGGTGAGAGCAATGTTCTGACCAACTGACAGTTGGACCAAGGGACTGGGGTCATGTCACAAGCAGTTTGATGTCACAAGTAGGCCATCACACTACCATGACAACCCCTGTAAAATCCCACCATAGTGGGTCCATAAGCCTACCACCCTGTTTTGCACAACGGCTAGTTTAAAGGCTTCTGTGGAGCCCAGAAGCAAGGTGTCAAGGGAACAGCAAGTGTCATTCAAGGCCTCTGAACTGAGAGGTTCCACTTGGGAGAATTGATGAGGCCACCTCTCCATGAAATTGTCTCCTCTCGTTTTAAAGACATCAAACTGGTAGCCATCTCCACTTTTTGTAGCAGCAAATTCCAGAAGTCAATTTTGTTCCTTGTCTTTTTATTGTTTTATCTGTTATTTTCATTGCCTTGTATACTGACCTTTAATACAAATCATTAGGACAGTTGGCAACACACTAAAATATGGGGTCCCCACCTCTTTCCTGTGCCCTTTGGTCTGTTTCCTCCGACTCTGGGAGCAGCACAGGTAGCTTTTGGCCCTTTGTTTTGTAAGCACCAAAAGCTCTGTCCCTTCCATTTGGGTTACGTTCCTGTCAGGGACTGGGATGCGCCTGCTAATTGGCTCACATTCCCATCTGACTCCAAGGGAGGACATACTGTTATCTAGGTAAACCCTTTCGACTAATCATGTAAACCAGTGACATCATGATAGTCAAATGTTAAAAACTGCAAGCCCACTGGGAACAGGATGGTCTTGATTCCTGTTGCCTCAGTGGGTCTTGGAGAAAAGTACCCACTCACGGGGCAGCAAGAGAAAGTGGTCTGGGAGTTAAGTAATTGGGATTGGGACACAGTCTAGCAGAGATCTATTAGACTCTGATTTATTTCGATTTTGTTTTCCCTGTGGGTTAAAAAACATTCCCGAATGAGTCAAGCGGAATAGAATCCGGAGCGCCTTCTGCTGGCCATTAGCAGTAACCTTCCATTAATGTTTGGTATCACACATTTTTATGTAGTCACCCTGTTCTTTTTCAATGTAATTTACTTCCCAACCCAAGAGTGACTGCAACGTGAGGCACACAGGCCAAGTGGCAAATATCCCAAGTCATTCTGGCCCGACGTCCTGCCCTCTCAACTAGCTTGCAGTCTCCCAACTTAACATCAGATCCTGTATGCTTCCTGCAAATGATCTGCTAATCTACTTATGTCCTTACCTGAAGGCTGCTGCACTGTTTGCTTGTGTTTTATTCATTCTTATTTCCCTTCCCTCAAACTGCACAAAAACAAATAAAAATTTTTTTAAGATTGATCCTTGGTGTGAGAACAGGTGTCAAATATCAATATAGACCTGGCCTCCCTGTCAGAGTGTGCCTTTGTCCAAGGGGCCAGGTCTGCTTGTCTAGGGGGCTCACCCTCGCCCGCAGGCATGGCAGCTGTACCCGTGGCCAAGGTCTCCCCTCCTCCTCTGTCGACTGCAGCAGAAGAGGCTCCAGAGCCCTGGTCTACCAGGCTTCCCAATGCAGAGCCCAATCCACCTGCCTGGTAGCTATGGCCTCCTTTTTGCACTGGCAAGGAAATGTCCAGCTCTCCTTCATTGATGTCACCCCCCTCATTATGTCAGCCAGTGCAGTCTGCACTCCCACTGTGATGTCACTGGTCACCACACAGACAGGGGGATCAGGTGTCATCACTGCAAAAGAGGACCCCAAAATGTAGGATATCCAAGAAAAATGAAGGACATGACAAATTAAAAGCTAAAAATACTTGTATATTGATTTCACATGGTAGATATGGCCTCCTTTTTGCACTGGCAAGGAAATATCCAGCTCCCCTTCTTTGATGTCACCCCCATTTTTATGAAGTCACCCTGTTTTTTTTCAATTTTATTTACTTCTCTTATTTAATCTTTTAATAAAACTGGTTACATTTTAACCCATGGTCTTCCTGGTCCCTGGATATGGGAAAATAGAGTGGATTGTCACATTCCCTCATTTTGCAGGCACTGCTGTGAGAGTGATTGTGATAAGAATCACTAAGGTTCAGTATTCTCCTGGGAGGGGGGCATTGGTCAGGGGCCCTTCGCCTAGTCTGTTTGGGCTGGTGGCAGCAGATATATTCTACTAAGGTTTTACCCTATTCTGCTGCCTGTTCAAAATAGAAAAGAAGGGAACAGGAAGGGAATGAGCCTGCTAACCACTAGTCTCTACTTCCCTGGGTCAACCTGCAGTCCCTTGGGGAGTCCCATCTTCTTCCTTGACAGTTAGTATAATTTTAAAGACTCTCTCTCTCTCTCTCTCTCTCTCTCTCTCTCTCTCTCTCTCTCTCTCTCTCAATTAAGAGATCCTAAAGACCCTAAAGCAAGATGCTCCAACCCCTTGATTATTTTATTTGCCTTTTTCTGCATCTTCCTCAAGTCTACAGTTATCCTTTTTGAGATGTGGTGACCATAATAGTAAACATTCTTCCAAATGTGACCACACCATAATTTGTATAAAAGGTATTGCAATATTGGCAGTTTTGTTTTCAATTTTTTTTTTTTTACTAATTCCCCAGTATGGAATGTGCCTTGTTCCCAGCATCCCTCATACATGATCAAAATGGTCATTGAGATATGCACTGTGACCCCAAATTATTCTTCTTCCATAGTCATCACCATTTTGGACCCCATCAGTGCGCATGTGGCGGTTGGATGTCTTGCCCCAATATGAGTCACTTTATGTACTCACAATGAACGTCCTTTGCTATTTTGTTGACCATTCACCCAGTCTGGAGAGGTTCACCAGAACTCACTGCTGTCAGCTTGAGACTTCTGTGGGAGAAGTGACAGCATGTGAGTAGGCACAGAAGTGCTTTGCCCCCGCTTGCTGCAGCCCTACATTGTAAAAAGTAAGTGCAAAGCACCCCCCTCGCCCCCCTTAGTGCCCCCCTCCACTTCCCCGGCTCTTAAATGTACGGGGAAGTGTTACACGAGCTGGTGGGTCGCGACCCACCAGTTTAAGAATCACTGATCTGAAGTGTCACTCACAATAACCTCTCTGAATTCCCTGTTAATAAGTTTAATACCATTCACTCACACTCTTAACAGTAAATCACAAGAGAATACAAGCAAATGTTTCTAGATTGCTTGGTGTCTCACCTGATTCCAACCGACTCCTCTTCCCCGACACTCCTAACTGCCTCAGAATGCTCTTGTCCATCAAATGCAGCTCCGCAACAACAGCTGAAGATGTGACAAGTTCCAATTCCAGTTCCATGATATCCTCCCAGCAGCCCTAAGAAACATTTAGGCAGAGGACTAAATATACATGCAACTGTCCAGAGGGACATAGGCTCAGTTCTGGTCCCAGCCCTTAGCCAGCCAACCGCTAGAGGATGCCTTGTTTAAAGTCTCAGGACAGCTGCCTTTGGACCTCTTGATTCCCCCTGCCATCCTCATGTTCCAGTTAGGAAGCCCCGAGAGCACCTTTCATCGCCCAACAGGAAAAGGGACTGTGAAATCACAGGAACCTAATCTCCAAGACCCTTGTCAAAAGGGAAGGTTGGCAGGGACTTTGTGGGAGCATGTTGGAAAAACGAGGTTCAACTGTATGAGTCGGGCAGCCTGTCCAGTTTAGGAGGTGAACTTGTTCCTTCTAAGTGGAACTTAGTGCAGGGACTGTTGAGTTATAAACTGGCTTTCTTTTCTTTTACTTGGCCTGGAAAATCAAGTACTATATTTGTCCTATGCCCGTTCTTGCAATCTTATAATACATCTTTTCTATATTTTGAAAGCATCTTGCCTATCTGGTAAAAGACAAGAGCCAAGAGCTATTTACCTCCTTGTTTACCAAAGTACTGTTTTGGCCAAATGCTACAAGATCTCAGAGTGTGACCATGAGCAGAGAATAGGCATTAGCATCTTTTTCTCACCCCAGCAACAGCACCTCTCAGTTCAGTGCTGAGAGATGCATAGGTCAAAGGGCTGCTCACATACCAGTGGAAAGACATGAGAGGAAGTCTTAACCCATCTCTGCTGGCAGTGAATCTACCTGCCCCCAGTACTGTTGTTGTCCCCCCCGCTACTGGGGCGGGACAGAGCCACGACAGCCAGAACAGGTGTATGCTTCCGTTTTCCCTTCAGAAACCAAAGAATGACTGTAAAGTGAGGCACACAGGCCAAGTGGCAAATATCCCAAGTCATTCTGGCCCGACGTCCTGCCCTCTCAACTAGCTTGCAGTCTCCCAACTTAACATCAGATCCTGTATGCTTCCTGCAAATGATCTGCTAATCTACTTATGTCCTTACCTGAAGGCTGCTGCACTGTTTGCTTGTGTTTTATTCACTCTTATTTCCCTGCCTCAAACTGCACAAAAACAAATAAAAAAATTTTTTTAAGATTGATCCTTGGTGTGAGAACAGGTGTCAAATATCAATATAGACCTGGCCTACCTGTCAGAGTGTGCCTTTGTCCAAGGGGCCAGGTCTGCTTGTCTAGGGGGCTCACCCTCGCCCGCAGGCATGGCAGCTGTACCCGTGGCCAAGGTCTTCCCTCCTCCTCCGTCGACTGCAGCAGAAGAGGCTCCAGAGCCCTGGTCTACCAGGCTTCCCAGTGCAGAGCCCAATCCACCTGCCTGGTAGATACGGCCTCCTGTTTGCACTGGCAAGGAAATGTCCAGCTCCCCTTCTTTGATGTCACCCCCCTCATTATGTCAGCCAGTGCAGTCTGCACTCCCACTGTGATGTCACTGGTCACCACACAGACAGGGGGATCAGGTGTCATCACTGCAAAAGAGTACCCCAAAATGTAGGATATCCAAGAAAAATGAAGGACATGACAAGATAAAAGCTAAAAATACTCGTATATTGATTTCGCATGGTTAATTTAAACACTATATTGCATATTATTTAAAACTCCATTACATACAACTTTACATATAATTTATTAATCACAAGAAGGCTATGTGCTCCCTGCAAGGGTCATTCACAAGGAAAAGGAGGACGTTTAGGTTCTTTTCCAGGACATGAAGCTAAAAACATGTCCTGTAAAATGAGGACATCTGGTCTCCCTACATCCAGATCCATGGGGATCCCCACTACTGCCCCTTTCTTCCTACCTCCTGCTTCCTGATGAAGACCCTTCCTCTTATCCCATGATGGCTCAGTTCACTCAGAAGCTTTTAGAGCCCGAGGCCTGTAGCTATGAACATTTGACCCATCTGAGGAAGAAGTGACACTTTGGGCGCAATCCTAACCAACTTTCTAGCACTGACATAGCTGTGCCAATGTGGCATGCACTACAACCTGCAGTGGGGAGGCAGTTAAAGGGGCCTCCTCAGGTAAGGGCATGTTTATTACCTTACCTTGGGGCTGCATTGAGGCTACGTCAGTGCTCAAAAGTTGGTTAGGATTGCACCCTTTGAGGTCCACTCCATTGGCTTGCTTGAAACCAATGGCAGTTTCGCTCCTTCCCTCCAACTTGTCTTCTTAGCAGCCCTTCTTACCTGGCTGCCTCTGAGAGAGAGGCAGACAGCAACACTTACTCCACCAACGGTCATTTGGCCCCTCCCTCTCTCGGAACCTTCACCCTCAGTGGACTTTCCATCTGGGCATTAAAACAATTGTGTCACATTATATAGGAACTGATAATTGTATTTGCTTGCTTCCATATAGGGCTGAGAAATACATATATAACACTGGTTTAACACAGTGTCAAATCTTGGGGGAAACCGACCTGCTACAATAGCTCATTGGCTTGTAGATCTGCTTACCATGAAGGAGTGTATAGGAGCTCAGGGACACAGCTGTGGGACTACAGGTGCTGCAGAAGTATGTTTTGGTACACAGAGGACACTTTTCATTCTAGTGTGAGCCTAAAATACGATTCTGCAACTATTTTGTATATTTAATAGATTTTAGAGAGATTTAAGAGTGTGTTTTCTGTATTACTGTATCTAGCTGCTGATGCTGTGGGACGTTGGGAAGTCCTGTAGACCTGGGCCCCTAAAGACTTTTCTGGCTGTCACCATCCTCTCCCTGCTCTGTTCTGCTCCCTCCCACCCTTTCTGCCCACACCTGTCACCACCCTTCCTGGGGTCCCACCCCTTTCATCACCCTTTGTGATGGGGTCCAAAAGAAACTTGTACCCCCTGATAAAATTCCTCTCGGAGGCCCTGTTCCAATGCCTTTGTCTTTGCTGAAAAGCAAAAGCGGGGAGTTCACTTTAGACTGGGGCGTGTTGTGATTAACCCACTCCCTCCATGAAGTTTCAATTTAAATCACCCCCAAGCTGTTAAGAGCGGAAGGGGAGAAAGCATTTTATAGCACCTGTCCTCTCCACTACCAACAGGTGATCAGAGTGGGTCAAGTGGCCGTGCTTTCCAATATGAGGGATTGTCACAAGCTCAGGACCACCTTTGGATGAAAAGGCATATTGTAACTGTAGTGACTAAAAGACAAAGTTTTGAATCAGCAGTTCCCTGCTTTTCATCTTGCTCTGTACTGAACTCACTGGTTGGTCTTAGGTGAGCCACTCTTATCTCAGCCTTGGTTTTCCCCTTCTGCAAAATCTTCTTCTTGTTGGCATCCTTCAGTCTCGGAAGACTATGGTGTCACACTCTGAATGGTGGTTCTGGAACAGAGTGTCCTCTCCAGTGCGCGAAGCCTGGGTAAAGTAGGTATGGAGGACAGGCTGTTACCCATGCAGCAAATCCCCCCTCTCCACGTCGCTGAAATGGTCCAATGGAAAGGCAGAAGCCAATACGGTTGGTTCCAGCGACGTCGCAGGAGTTGCCAGAACGTGACTGTGTTCAGCCATGAACTGCCTCAGGGACTCCGGCTCCTGATTTTGCCTCGAGGTTGACTCCTGAAGCCTTTCCCACAACTGGATGTAGCCACAAGGCAGTGAAGGTTTGGGATCAGAGTTTTCCTTCTCTCAGATGAGCTGCCTTCCCAGGTTGACGAGTCCTATCTACCCGGTGGCTGTTTGGTTGCCTCTTACAAGTACAGCCAAACTGGGGTTGTGGACGGAGAGGATTGCAGAGGGAGGAGTGAATTGTGGGATATGGAGGAATCTGAATTTGGATTACTCACTATGGTTTTATATAGTATGGAAATCAAGAAGAACATTTAACATGTGAAACTACAAGAATCTGTGAAAGTATTAATCTGACACAATCCAACATTTACAGGTATTAAAATTATTTGACAGTGTAAAACTGTGAGCAAATCAGTCTTGCTAAAGTTAACGGATGCATGTGTGAGTCAATGAAAACCTGCACACCCTTGATAGTTATTAGCACAATCCAGTCACAGCTCAGTACTTAACAGTGCAATCCTGTGCAACTTCACTTAGCAGAAAGTCCCACTGAATTCCATGGGGCTTACTTTCAGGTAAATGTATATAGTATCGCAGACTAAGCTTATTCAGTTTCAGGAATAGAGGTAGGCACATGCTTTTAGCTTTCCCATTCAGAATCATTACCACAAATAAGTGCTCAACTGTGACTGGATTAAAACGATAATCAAGATTTTTTGCCAGATCGTCACAATATAGCTCCACACAACAATACAGCACTCCCTATTATGATTTAATAATATTAACAACAGTGTCATTTATACACATGGCACTTTAGAACACAAGTGGGGAAGGGGGTGTGACAACCGCATTACAAATAATTTTCAAGCTGATCTCTTCCACTAGCATACTTCTCCCACCCGGTAGAATCCTGTCCTCCCCTGTGGGCTAGAATCGCACAAGGATTGTGGGTATGTGGGTACTTTTATGTGCATTCGCAGGAGAAACATTGACCCTTCCTTCAGTGAGCAGCTCTTTGAATCTCAGGGAACAGTAGAACTTCCCCTGCCAAACTAAAATGTGGTTTCTCAGGGGATGCAGAGAACTGACTACTGAAGGAACAGATGAATTCCCATGCAGACAACTAGCCTGCATACTAGAGGGAGACTAGATGAACGTTAACAAGATGTGCTTCCTGTTAATGTTCAGTTAGTCTCCTGCCTCTTCATTAAGAATGTTGCTGGTGTTTCTTCCTTAAACAAGGCACTTCCAGTTCAGCTAAACAAAACCTAAGGTAATGGGCCTGGGGGTTCCTTTCTGTCTAGGGTTCCCCCATATCAGCAGTTTCCGCATCTGGGTGTGGGGATGGAACCCCCACAAATGCACGAACCCACCTGTAGTATGTTTGCTGCTGTTCTGCTGCTCTATCCAGTACCAGTTCAGTAACATAAGAATATAGAAACCATGAGCAGGATTCCAAGTGGTGCTGGAGGAGGTGTTCCACTCATGCATGGGGATATTTCTTTACCCAGCATGTAATTAGTCTGTGGAACTCCTTGCCACAAGATGTGCTGATGACAATCTGGCCTGAATGCCTTGAAGAGGGGATTGGACGGTTTGATGGTGGAAAAATCCATCACAGCTTACAAGCCGTGATGGGTATGTGCAACTTCCTGATTTTAGAAGTAGGCTACCTCAGAAGGCCTGGTGCAAGGGAGGGCACCAGGATGCAGGACTCTTGTTGTCTTGTATGTGGTGGTCCACTGTGAGATACAGGAAGCTGGACTAGATGGGCCTCTGGCCTGATCTGGCTGGGCTCTTCTTATGTTCTTAAGTTAATATTTAGTTAAAATGAACAGTGTGGAGAGGGCCTTATGAAGGCAGGGAGTGGGAGACAATGGGAGTGGGGTGGGTGAACAGGGTCCTGTGAGGGGCTGCGGAATCAATAGTTGGGTCCCTAGTCTCATATTTTATTTATATATAGGACTGTGGCACAAAAAAGGTTGACGGCATCTGCCTCAGTGCAGTGGTTCACATTTTCACTAATTGGTTTCCCTAGTTAGTTCAGCTTTATGGCTGCATGTTTGGTGATATACAGAAACTTGTCCACACCCCCCTTGCTGTCATGCAAATTCTCCTTTAAAGATGGTCCAAAACATTTTGTTCCAGAAAAAAAAAAAAATTGTTCTTTCCAATAACGTAAAATAGGCCATGGATTTGCTCTGACTCTGTTATTTCCCTTGACAGTTGGATAATTATAAGGAGCTTTCAGTGCCTGCCTGCCTTTAACTCAACGCACAAATTTCCCAGCGTTAATGTGCAAACTTTTGGGAAGCTTAAGTGCTTTTCTGCATGTTGATCTTGAGCAAGCTCCCAGGAGCGATCCCAGTGCTGAAATCGACACGGGAATTGGGGGGAATGGGAAAATTCTAATGCAGCAGTCCTGGGGGAGATAACACATTCCTTGAATTAGCTGCAGACTGAACCCTTGCTCATGAGTTGCTGCTGGTGATTCTTAAATGTTGAAGTTGTTGCTGG